>NC_088214.1:7779018-8079018 GCF_036934945.1 Oncorhynchus masou masou
ACCCTGACTCTGTCTAGTACCTGTAGGAGAACCCTAACCCTGTCTAGTACCTGTAGGAGAACCCTGACCCTGTCTAGTACCTGCCTCTTTGTAGGAGAAGTGTTTCCCCCCAATTAATGGAGTCCAGAGTCATTATGTACTAGTTCTTAGAGCAGAATGCCTGGTGTAACAAGACACCTTGAACATGGATTAAGGCTCACGTGAGCGTCTAAGCGCGACAACTGGCTCTGACAGTTTCGATGGGCCCCCTAAGTGATAGCCCTGTTATGTGATTAAAGATGGTGCAGCTGGTTGGGAGAGAGACCCCTCCAGGCCCCCAGGGGCCACAACCTCATTCACCCTCAGAGCCTCGGATCAGCGGCCATATTGAACCAAAATGACAGCCGAGATGCAGTCACTGATGAAGATGTTGCTATATCTAGACGGATGGATAGGGAGAGAGAGGGGAGAGAGAGATGGGGACACTATGAATGCCGTTGCTCAGCACTGGACATTTAGCTTATGAGACAGTGTCTTTAGAGCAGGGGTGGTGAATAAGAAAAGCACAGGCAGAGAAACACACATCATGGAGAGGGGAGAGAGAGAGGGGAGAGAGAGGGGAGAGAGGGAGAGAGAGGGAAGACAGAGGGGAGAGAGAGGGGAGAGAGAGGGAGAGAGGGGAGAGAGAGGGAGAGAGAGGGAGAGAGAGGATGAGATGAGATCTTTAAGGTCAGGGCCCTCCGCAAGACTCACAAAATCATTTTAGACCCAAGCCACCCCCTGTACCCCGTTTTTGAACTACTCCCCCCTGGGCGCAGGTATAGGGCACCCCTCGGCAAGAAAAACTAGACAATCATTTGTGCCAGGTGTGATATCCCTCCTAAATAGCTTGGGCTAAAGTTCCTATCAACTCAGTAAGGCCAGCAGGTTAGTCTTTTTTTATCTGTGTCTGTCTGCCTGCCTGTTTGTCCAGTGGCCTGGAGAGGACTGGAGGGGAATGGAGAGGACTGGAGAGGACTGGAGGGGACTGGAGAGGACTGGAGGGGACTGGAGGGGACTGGAGAGGACTGGAGGGGACTGGAGGGGACTGTAGAGGACTAGAGGGGACTGGAGAGGACTAGTCAAGGACCATATCACCTCCACCCTACCTGACTCCCTAGACCAACTCCAATTTGCTTACCGCTCAAATAGGTCCACAGACGATGCAATCTAAACCACACTGCACACTGCCCTAACCCATCTGGACAAGAGGAATACCTATGTGAGAATGCTGTTCATCGACTACAGCTCGGCATTCAACACCATAGTACCCTCCAAGCTCGTCATCAAGCTCGAGACCCTGGGTCTCGACCCCACCCTGTGCAACTGGGTACTGGACTTCCTGACGGGCCGCCCCCAGGTGGTGAGGGTAGGTAACAACATCTCCTCCCCGCTGATCCTCAACACTGGGGCCCCACAAGGGTGCGTTCTGAGCCCTCTCCTGTACTCCCTGTTCACCCACGACTGCGTGGCCACGCACGCCTCCAACTCAATCATCAAGTTTGCGGACGACACAACAGTGGTAGGCTTGATTACCAACTGAAAAACAGCTTCAATCTCAAGGCCATCAGACTGTTAAACAGCCACCACTAACATTGAGTGGCTGCTGCCTACGCACTGACACTGACTCAACTCCAGCCACTTTAATAATGGGAATTGATGGGAAATGTTGTAAATATATCACTAGCCACTTTAAACAATGCTACCTTATATAATGTTACTTACCCTACATTATTCATCTCATATGCATACGTATATACTGTACTCTATATCATCGACTGCATCCTTATGTAATACATGTATCACTAGCCACTTTAACTATGCCACTTTGTTTACATACTCATCTCACATGTAATACTGTACTCGATACCATCTACTGTATCTTGCCTATGCTGCTCTGTACCATCACTCATTCATATATCCTTATGTACATATTCTTTATCCCCTTACACTGTGTATAAGACAGTAGATTAGGAATTGTTAGTTAGATTACTTGTTGGTTATTACTGCATTGTCGGAACTAGAAGCACAAGCATTTCGCTACACTCGCATTAACATCTGCTAACCATGTGTATGTGACAAATAAAATTTGATTTGATTTGATTTGATTTGAGAGGACTGGAGTGGACTGGAGAGGACTGGAGGGGACTGGGGAGTACTGGGCAGGACTGGAGGGGACTGGAGGGGAATGGAGAGGACTGGAGGGGACTGGAGAGGACTGGAGGGGACTGGAGAGGACAGGAGAGGAGAGGACAGGAATGGACTGGAGGGGACTGGAGAGGACTGGAGAGGACTGGAGGGGACTGGAGAGGACTGGAGAGGACTGGAGAGGACAGGAGTGGACTGGAGGGGACTGGAGAGGACAGGAGAGGACAGGAGTGGACTGGAGAGGACTAGAGGGGACTGGAGAGGACTGGAAGGGACTGGGGAGGACTGGAGGGGACTGGAGAGGGCTGGAGTGGCCTGGGGAGGACTGGGGGGGACTGAAGTGGACTTAAGAGTTAGGAGACAGGTAGGTATGTATTAGGGTTCAGGAGAAAGGTAGGTATGGTTTAGTGTTCAGGAGACAGGTAGGTATGGTTTAGGGTTAAGGAGAAAGGTAGGTCTGTATTAAGGTTCAGGAGAGACGTAGGTATGTATTAGGGTTCCGGAGACAGGTAGGTATGTTTTAGGGTTCAGGAGACAGGTAGGTATGGTTTAGGGTTAAGGAGACAGGTAGGTATGGTTTAGGGTTAAGGAGACAGGTAGGTAACTGTTATTAAAGTTGCATTGTATTTTGTATTTATATGCCACTTTAAACATGTACATGACACTACAAGAGAGAGACAGAGAGAGAGAGAGAGAGAGAGAGAGAGAGAGAGAGAGAGAGAGAAAGTGAGAGTGAGAGTGAGAGAGAGTGAGAGAGAGAGAGAGAGAGAGAGAGAGAGGAAGAGAGAGTGAGAGAGAGAGAGAGAGAGAGAGGGAGGGAGAGGGAGAGGGAGGGGAGGGGAGAGGGAGAGAGGGGAGAGAGAGAGAGGGAGAGGGAGAGGGAGAGAGGGGAGGGAGAGAGAGAGAGAGAGAGACAGAGAGAGAGAGAGCTGAGAGAGAGAGAGAGAGAGAGAGAGGAGGGAGAGAGAGAGAGAGCACACCATTGTAAATACAATCCATATTTATGCTTCTTTATTTTATTTTGTGTCCTTTAACCATTTATACATTGTTAAAACACTGTATATATATAATATGTCATTTGTAATGTCTTTATTGTTTTGAAACTTCTGTATGTGTTATGTTTACTGTTAATTTTTATTGTTTATTTCACTTTATATATTCACTTTATATATTATCTACCTCACTTGCTTTGGCAATGTTAACACATATTTCCCATGCCAATAAAGCCCTTGAATTGAATTGAATTGAATTGAATTGAAGAGAGAGAGAGAAGGGGGGGAAGAGAGATGGAAGAGAGAGAATATAGGGAGAGGGAAGAGAGATACAGACACAGAGAGAGAAGATAGAGAGAAGGAAGAGAGATACAAACACAGAGAGAGAAGATAGAGAGAGGGAAGAGAGATACAGACAAAGAGAGAGAAGATAGAGAGAGGGAAGAGAGATACAGACACAGAGAGAGAAGATAGAGAGAGGGAAGAGAGATACAGACAGAGAGAGACAGACACAGAGAGAGAAGATAGAGAGAGACAGACACAGAAAGAGAAGATAGAGAGAGGAAAGAGAGAGACAGACACAGAGAGCAGACACAGAGAGAGAGAAGATAGATAGATAGATAGATAGATAGATAGATAGATAGATAGATAGATAGAGATAGATAGATAGATAGATAGATAGATAGATAGATAGATAGATAGATAGATAGACAACAACAAACAAACCCAATTTTGATAAACTCCCATATATCTATTGGTTGAAGAACCACAGTGTCACAGCAGCAAGATTTGTGACCTGTTGCCACAAGAAAGGGGCAACCAGTGAAGAACAAACACCATTGTAAATACAACCCATATTTATGTTTATTTATTTTCCCTTTTGTACTTTAACTATTTGCACATTGTTACAACACTGTATGTATAAATAATATTACATTTTAAATGTCTTTATTCTTTTGGAACTTCCGTGAGTGTAATGTTTACTGTTAACTTTTATTGTTTATTTCACTTTTATTTATGAAATGCTTCACTTGCTTTGGCAATGTTAACACATGTTTCCTATGCCAATAAAGCCCTTACATTGAAATTGAGAGAGAGACAGCAGGAGAGCGAGACAGGGAAAAAGAGGAGAGAGAGAGAGAGACGGAGAGAGGGGAGAGAGAGGGGAGAGAGTGAAGAGAGAGTGAGAGCAAGGGGGAGTGAGACAGAGAGAGAGTGAGAGCAAGGGGGAGGGAGACAGAGAGCGAGAGTGAGACGGAGAGAGAGAAGGGGAGAGAGAGTGAGAGGAGAAGAGAGACAGAGAGAGTGAGGGAGAGCAAAGAGAGAGAGGGAGAGGACAGAGAAAGAGGGGAGAGAGAGTGAGAGAGAGGGGGAGGGAGAGAGAGAGAGAGAGAGGGACTGTTAATTTTTTATTGACTTGCTTTGCAATGTTAACATGGTTTCCCATGCCAATAAAGCCCTTAATTGAAAGAGAAATTGAGAGGGAGAGAGACAGAGACGGAAGAGGGAGAGAGAGAGAGAGAGAGAGAGGGAGAGAGACAGGGGAGAGAGAGAGAGAGACAAGAGAGAGGGAGAGACAGAGAGAGAGGGAGAGAGACAGACAAAAGAGAGAGAGAGAGGGAAAGAGAGAGACAGAGAGGGAGAGAGAGGGAGAGAGGGAAGAGAGAGGCGAGAGGGAGAGAGAGAGAGAGGGAAGAGAGGGGAGAGAGAGAGAGAGAGAGGGAGAGAGAGAGAGGGAGAGAGAGAGAGAGAGAGAGAGAGAGAGAGAGAGAGAGAGAGAGAGGGAGAGAGAAAGAGAGAGGGGAGTGAGAGAGAGAGCAAGAAAGAGAGAGGGAGAGAGACAGAAAGAGAGGGAGAGAGGGAGAGAGGGGGAGAGAGAGAGAGAGAGAGAGAGAGAGAGAGAGAGAGAGGGACTGTTAATTTTTTATTGTTTATTTTCTACTTCACTTGCTTGGCAATGTTAACATATGTTTCCCATGCCAATAAAGCCCTTACATTGAAATTGAATTGAAATTGAATTGCGAGAGAGAGAGAGAGAGAGGGAAGAGAGATGGAAGAGAGAGAGAAGAGAGAGAGAAAAAGGGGGGAGACAGAGAAAGAAAGGGAGGGAGAGAGAGAGAGGGAGAAGAGAGATACAGACACAGAGAGAGAAGATAGAGAGAGGGAAGAGAGATACAGACAGAGATAGGGAAGAGAGAGACAGACACAGTGAGAGAAGATAGAGAGAGGGAAAAGAGAGACAGACACAGAGAGAGAAGATAGAGAGGGAAGAGAGAGACACACAGAGAGAGAATATAGAGAGAGAAGATAGAGGGAAGAGAGATACAGACACAGCGAGAGAAGATAGAGAGAGGGAAGAGAGATACAGACAGAGAAGAGAGAGAGAGACACAGAGAGAGAAGATAGAGAGAGGGAAGAGAGAGACAGACACAGAGAGAGAAGATAGAGAGAGACAGATACAGAAAGAGAAGATAGAGAGAGGGAAGAGAGAGACAGACACACAGAGAGAAGATAGAGAGAGATCAAATGTTTTCTACTAACAACACCAGAAATAAGGAGTAAGACAGGGTGCTATATACAGGGTCAGTGTCATCACATTTACGTCACCACGAATGTCGTTGCTAAGCACTGTCCATTCAGCTTGTGAGACAGCGTGAAGTGATCTTTAGAGCAGTTGAGTGGTGCATAATAAACGTGCATCATGGCTCAGTTATGTACGCTAGTCCCTAGTGTGTGGTAACATTAATCTGATAACAAACAGAAAGAGAAAGAGACAAGGGAGGGGGAAGGGGAGGGGGGGTGAGAGAGAGCATAGCCTTGCTATTGAGAAAGGCCGCCATAGGCAGACCTGGCTCTCAAGAGAAGACAGGCTATGTGCTCACTGCCCACAAAATGAGGTGGAAACCGAGCTGCACATCCTCACCTCCTGCCAAATGTATGACAACATTAGAAACACATATTTCCCTCAGATTACACAGATCCACAAAGAATTCGAAAACAAACCCAATTTTGATAAACTCCCATATATCTATTGGTTGAAGAACCACAGTGTCACAGCAGCAAGATTTGTGACCTGTTGCCACAAGAAAGGGGCAACCAGTGAGGAACAAACATCATTGTAAATACAACCCATATTTATGTTTATTTATTTTCCCTTTTGTACTTTAACTATTTGCACATCGTTACAACACTGTATGTATAAATAATATTACATTTTAAATGTCTTTATTCTTTTGGAACTTCCGTGAGTGTAATGTTTACTGTTAACTTTTATTGTTTATTTCACTTTTGTTTATTAAATGCTTCACTTGCTTTGGCAATGTTAACACATGTTTCCCGTGCCAATAAAGCCCTTGAATTAAATTGAGAGAGAGACAGCAGGAGAGCGAGAGAGAGAGGGAAAAAGAGAGGGAGAGAGAGAGAGAGAAAGAGAGAGAGAGACCGAGAGAGGGGAGAGAGAGGGGAGAGAGTGAAGAGAGAGTGAGAGCGAGGGGGAGCGAGAGAGAGAGCGAGAGAGAGAGAGAGAAAGAGAGAGAGAGAGGGAGAAAGAGAGCGAGACGGAGAGAGGGGAGAGAGGGAGAGAGAGTGAGAGCGAGGGGGAGAGAGAGAGAGACAGAGAGAGAGAGAGAGAGAGAGAGGGAGAGAGACAGAGAGAGAGAGAGGGGGAGAGAGTGAGAGAGAGCAAGAGAGAGAGGGAGAGAGACAGAGAGAGAGGGAGAGAGAGAGGAGAGGGAGAGGGGAGAGAGAGAGAGAGGGACTGTTAATTTTTTATTGTTCATTATCTACTTCACTTGCTTGGCAATGTTAACATATGTTTCCCATGCCAATAAAGCCCTTACATTGAAATTGAATTGAAATTGAATTGAGAGAGAGAGAGGGAAGAGAGACAGAAGAGAGAGAGAAGAGAGAGAGAGAGAGAGAGAGAGAGAGAGAGAGAGAGAGGGAGAGAGACAGAGAAAAAGAGGGAGAGGGAGAGAGAGGACAAGAGAGACGGAGAGAGCGGAGAGGGCCGAGATCAGGGGAGAGAGGGCGAATCACTGGGTGAGAGCGAATGGAGTGAGAGAGAGCTCGAATCACAGCCAGTCGAGGGAGAGAGAGAGGGAGAAACGGGAGAATGACGGAGAGAGGGGAGAGAGGGAAGAGAGAGTGAGAGCGAGGGTGGGTGGGTGGTTGGGTGGGTGGGTGGGTGGGTGGGTGGGTGGGTGGTTGGGTGGGTGGGTGGGTGTATGCCACGTCGGGCAATCACTCGTTAGTGTAGGGCTCTATTCAATCCATAGCGCTGAAGATATGCTTTATAGAGCGACTGGCAAATAAAGGTAATGTGCATGTCGGGCGGGCTGGGGAGGACTGGAGAGGAATGGGGAGCACTGGGGAGGACTGGAGAGGACTGGAGAGGACTGGGGAGGACTGGAGAGGACTGGAGAGGACTGGAGAGGACTGGGGAGGACTGGAGAGGACTGGGGAGGACTGAGGAGCACTGGGGAGGACTGGGGAGTACTGGGCAGGACTGGAGAGGACTGGGGAGCACTGGGCAGGACTGAAGAGAACTGGAGAGGACTGGGGAGGACTGGAGAGAACTGGAGAGGACTGGGGAGTACTGGGCAGGACTGGAGAGGACTGGAGAGGACTGGGGAGGACTGGAGAGGACTGGAGAGAACTGGGGAGGACTGGAGAGAACTGGAGAGGACTGGAGAGGACTGGGGAGGACTGGAGAGAACTGGAGAGGACTGGGGAGTACTGGGCAGGACTGGAGAGGACTGGGGAGCACTGGGCAGGACTGGAGAGGACTGTGGAGGACTGGGGAGGACTGGTGAGGACTGGGGTGGACTGGTGAGGACTGGAGAGGACTGGAGAGGACTGGAGAGGACTGAGGAGCACTGGGGAGGACTGGGGAGTACTGGGCAGGACTGGAGAGGACTGGGGAGCACTGGGCAGGACTGGAGAGGACTGTGGAGGACTGGGGAGGACTGGTGAGGACTGGAGAGGACTGGAGAGGACTGGAGAGGACTGGGGAGGACTGGAGAGGACTGGGGAGGACTGAGGAGCACTGGGGAGGACTGGGGAGTACAGGGCAGGACTGGAGAGGACTGGGGAGCACTGGGCAGGACTGAAGAGAACTGGAGAGGACTGGGGAGGACTGGAGAGAACTGGAGAGGACTGGGGAGTACTGGGCAGGACTGGAGAGGACTGGAGAGGACTGGGGAGGACTGGAGAGGACTGGAGAGAACTGGGGAGGACTGGAGAGAACTGGAGGAGGACTGGAGAGGACTGGGGAGGACTGGAGAGAACTGGAGAGGACTGGGAGTACTGGGCAGGACTGGAGAGGACTGGGGAGCACTGGGCAGGACTGGAGAGGACTGTGGAGGACTGGGGAGGACTTCTGAGGACTGGGGTGGACTGGTGAGGACTGGAGAGGACTGGAGAGGACTGGAGAGGACTGAGGAGCACTGGGGAGGACTGGGGAGTACTGGGCAGGACTGGAGAGGACTGGGGAGCACTGGGCAGGACTGAAGAGAACTGGAGATACTGGAGAGGACTGGGGACACTGGAGAGAACTGGAGAGGACAGATAGGACAGATGACTGGAGAGGACTGGGGAGGACTGGAGAGGACTGGAGATAGAACTGGGGAGGACTGGAGAGAACTGGAGAGGACTGGAGAGGACTGGATAGGACAGAGAGAACTGGAGAGGACTGGGGAGTACTGGGCAGGACTGGAGAGGACTGGGGAGCACTGTGCAGATAGGACTGGAGAGGACTGGACAGGACTGGAGAGGACAGATAGGACAGCAATATAACAGAACCGCAGCATAGATAGGACACATTAATCAATAATAATTTTAACAGCAGCGTAGGAGTGATAGAGGCTGTTGTTGTTAGGCATTTAACAGTCTTAGGCCACGGGAAAAAGCAGTTTAGAAATCTAATGGTCTGACCTTTAAATTAGGATCCCCAGCCGGTGCCCCCAGCCAGGCTCAGACTCTAACTAAACCATCCATTTCTAGAGGCACATCACCACCACGAGGAAGACCGTCAATCACCACCACGTAGGATCGAATCACAGCCACGTCGCACTCGAATCACAGCCATAGGCTCGAATCACAGCCACGTCGGGGAATCACTGCCATCGGGGAATCAGCCCACGACAAACAGGGGCAACAGCCACGTAGCAGACAATCCCAGCCACGCCGGATCAATCACCACCAGATCAGAACAGCTCGAATCACTGCCACGTCGGGCCGAATCACAGCCACGTCGGGCTGAATCACAGATCGGATAGAATCACAGCCACGTCCCCTCCGGACAGAATCAGGCCAGATAGGAATCACTCTCCACGTCGCGGAATCACAGCCACGTCGGACAGAATCACTGCCAGTCGGGCGAATCACTGCCAGTAGCGACAGAATCACAGCCACGTCCTCTCAATCCCAGTCCCCTCCAGTCGGACAAATCACAGCCAGATAGGACAGAATCCCAGCCAGTCCGGACAGAATACAGCCAAATAGGGCTCGAATCACAGCCAGATAGGATCAGATAGTTCTCCAGAATCACAACCAGTTCCAGGCCCAATAGGACCAGTCCAGCTCTCAGAATCACCTCCAGTAGGCCAGATCACAACCAGTTCCAGCCCGAATCAGACCACGTTGCGCCCGAATCACAAGGACAGTTGCGGAATCAGACCAGGACAGATCACAACCAGATAGCCCAATCACGACCACAGACAGGATCTCGTTCTTCTGACCAGTTACTTCTGTTCAGTCAAACTTAAAGTGCAGAATTACTCAGTCCCGGTTACAGATCAGAGACAGATCGTTGTTTATTCCTTGGACAGATAGGACAGATAGGACAGATAGGACAGTTAGGATAGATAGGACAGATAGAACAGATCGAACAGTTAGAACAGATAGGATAGATAGGACAGATAGGACAGTTAGGATAGATAGGACAGATAGGACAGATAGAACAGTTAGAACAGATAGGACAGATAGGACAGATAGGACAGATAGGACAGTTAGGATAGATAGGACAGATAGAACAGATAGGACAGATAGAACAGTTAGAACAGATAGGATAGATAGGACAGATAGGACAGATAGAACAGTTAGAACAGATAGGACAGATAGGATAGATAGGACAGATAGGACAGATAGGACAGATAGGACAGATAGGACAGATAGGACAGATAGAACAGATAGAACAGTTAGGACAGATAGGACAGATAGGACAGATAGGATAGATAGGACAGATAGGACAGATAGGATAGATAGGACAGATAGGACAGATAGGACAGATAGGATAGATAGGACAGATAGGATAGATAGGACAGATAGGACAGATAGGATAGATAGGATAGATAGGACAGATAGGACAGATAGGACAGATAGGACAGATAGGACAGATAGGACAGATAGAACATATAGGACAGATAGAACAGATAGGACAGATAGGATAGATAGGACAGATAGGACAGATAGGACAGATAGAACATATAGGACAGATAGAACAGATAGGACAGATAGGATAGATAGGACAGATAGGACAGATAGGACAGATAGAACAGATAGGACAGATAGGACAGATAGAACAGATAGGACAGATAGGATAGATAGGATAGATAGGACAGATAGGATAGATAGGACATATAGGACAGATAGGACAGATAGGACAGATAGGACAGATAGGACAGATAGAACATATAGGACAGATATAACAGATAGGACAGATAGGATAGATAGGACAGATAGGACAGATAGAACAGATAGGACAGATAGGACAGATAGGATAGATAGGACAGATAGGACAGATAGGACAGATAGGATAGATAGGACAGATAGGATAGATAGGACAGATAGGATAGATAGGACATATAGGACAGATAGGACAGATAGGACAGATAGGATAGATAGGACAGATAGGACAGATAGGACAGATAGGATAGATAGGACAGATAGGATAGATAGGACAGTTAGGACAGATAGGACAGATAGGACAGTTAGGACAGATAGGATCGATAGGACAGTTAGGACAGATAGGACAGATAGGACAGTTAGGTCCAAGGTATAAACAACATATTGTCTCTGCTACAGTTCTCTTTCGCAGTGTTACTTAATTATTTTTATTTTTTTGCAGAGAAAATATCAAGAACAATGTTCTGAAGTCCTAATGTGCACGACATAGACCAGCATTAGGATCTTTCCAATGGTGTTGCCTACGTCAAAATGACATGAGACATTAGCTTTGCCAGGCCAGAATAGTGCAACATCACAGTCCCTCCCTTTGTAGTTGAAGTTTTATGGTGGTTGGCTGAAACCTAGACAGGAACCAGCCGTTTGACCTGGAGGAAGACCTGTCTGGCATATAGATGAACACACACACACACACACACACACACACTCACACACTCACACACACACACACAGTCACACACACACACACACAGTCACACACACACACACACACACACACACACACACACACACACACACACACACACAAGCCTCTGTGGAGGAAGACCTACCTACTGTAGAGTCAGCACTGACATAGCAGAAGCCCACTGGACAAACAGGCAGGCAGGCAGACAGACAGACAGGCAGGCAGACAGACAGACAGGCAGGCAGGCAGGCAGGCAGGCAGGCAGGCAGGCAGGCAGGCAGGCAGACAGACAGACAGACCTACCAGTCTCTCCTGAACCCTATCTCTCAGTCCCTCCAGCGTTCCAGTCCCTCCATACATACCTACCTCTCTCCTGAACCCTAATACATACATACCTAACTGTCCCCTAACTCTTAAGTCCCCTCCAGTCCTCTCCAGTCCTCTCCAGTCCCCTCCAGTCCTCTCCAGTCCAGTCTCCTCCAGTCCCCCCAGTCCCCTCCAGTCCTCTTCAGTCCCCTCCAGTCCTCTCCAGTCCTCTCCAGTCCCCTCCAGTCCTCTCCAGTCCCCCCCCCCAGTCCTCTCCAGTCCTCTAAGTAACTCAGTCTCGATCACTGAGGGTCTCCGTCTATCTATTTAACACCGAATGCTTCACAAATGTAATGCTTCACCGCTCTGAGAATAGAAAATAGAGAATTACAAATAGTACCATGCCCTGAGGATATTTACACAAAAACTTAGACAAAGCAGAAGTGTATATGGTTTCACCTAAAATAGAAAACGTTGGTCAGTGATGAGATAGGTCAACCCCAAAGAGCCCAATGTCTTCCACTGATTTCTGTTTTCCTTACTGGTGTTACTATGGGTTAGAGATCCACTCGCACTCTCTCTGTCTGTTACAACATTGACAGGCTATCCTATTGGACCAGGCAACCTTATGAAACCTCTGTTCCAGATAACTGTGTTCCAAATGGCACCCTATTCCATATATAGTGCACTAGTTTTGACCAGAGCCCAATGGGACCCTGGTCATAAGTAGTGCGACACTGGGAATTTGATGCCATTTGGGACACAGACAGAGACTGTCCTTGTTCATTGCTCACGGAAAAAAATGTCCATTATTTGCACTTTAAGAGTAATAAACCATTTTCACAGTCAACACAGACATGTGTGTCTGATGGAGAGAACACATTATGGTTCTGAGTATTAACAGAGTAATCAGTATTATTCAGTGTTAACAGGGTAACCAGTATTATTCAGTGTTAACAGGGTAACCAGTATGATTCAGAGTGTTAACAGAGTGAGCAGTATGACTCAGAGTGTTAACAGAGTGACCAGTATGATTCAGAGTGTTAACAGAGTGACCAGTATGATTCAGAGTGTTAACAGAGTGACCAGTATAATTCAGAGTGTTAACAGAGTGACCAGTATGATTCAGAGTGTTAACAGAGTGACCAGTATAATTCAGAGTGTTAACAGAGTGACCAGTATGATTCAGAGTGTTAACAGAGTGAGCAGTATGATTCAGAGTGTTAACAGAGTGACCAGTATGATTCAGAGTGTTAACAGATAGTAAATTGTACACTGCTCTGTATGTCAGTCTCTCTCTGCCTCTCTCCCTTCCTCTCAATCTCTCTCACCCTCTCAATCTCTCTCTCTTTCTACCTCTCTCTCTGTGCTTCAGTTCTCGGTCTCCCGTTTTACTCAATTAGATCCACATGTAGTCATTACTAGAGTGAGAACTGCATATTTGGGAGAGATGGGTTTCCATAAAAACACATAATGAAAGCTAAATGGGTCTGAAACTTATATTTGGGTTTAGTTCTTTCCAGACACTGGTTGTGTTAGGTTCCTACACTCTACATGGAACTCAAAAGTGTTCTATCTGGAACCAAAATTGTTCTATCTGGAACCAAAATTGTTCTATTTGGAACCAAAAGGGTTCTATCTGGAACCAAAAGGGTTCTAACTGGAACCAAAAATGGTTGTTTAAAGGGTTCTCCTATGGGGACAGCCAAAGAACCCTTTTAGGTTCTGGATAGCATTTTTTTCTAAGAGTATAGTATGAATGTGTCATGGAACGTAACATGGCAGCTGAAAAACCGTCAACCTCTGTTTTCAAACGTCTCACTGCAGTCCTGTGTGTGACAGTCTTTATTAACAAAGTAATAAGCTAATACACATTTATAGAACACATACTGTGGCATGACACAAATTCATGTTGAATGACTCAAAATATGCAGATCATTGCTTAAGTTTTGTTTGAGGGACACTTTGCTGGACAATAACAGGAGACGTTAAGTCTCTCAGTCCCTCCAACAGGAGACGTTAAGTCTCTCAGTCCCTCCAACAGGAGACGTTAAGTCTCTCAGTCCCTCCAACAGGAGACGTTAAGTCTCAGTCCCTCTAACAGGAGACGTTAAGTCTCTCAGTCCCTCCAACAGGAGACGTTAAGTCTCTCAGTCCCTCCAACAGGAGACGTTAAGTCTCTCAGTCCCTCCAACAGGAGACGTTAAGTCTCTCAGTCCCTCCAACAGGAGACGTTAAGTCTCTCAGTCCCTCCAACAGGAGACGTTAAGTCTCTCAGTCCCTCCAACAGGAGACGTTAAGTCTCTCAGTCCCTCCAACAGGAGACAATAACAGGAGACGTTAAGTCTCTCAGTCCCTCCAACAGGAGACGTTAAGTCTCTCAGTCCCTCCAACAGGAAACGTTAAGTCTCTCAGTCCCTCCAACAGGAGACGTTATGTCTCTCAGTCCCTCCAACAGGAGACGTTAAGTCTCTCAGTCCCTCCAACAGGAGACGTTAAGTCTCTCAGTCCCTCCAACAGGAGACGTTAAGTCTCTCAGTCCCTCCAACAGGAGTCTTAAGTCTCTCAGTTCTACCAACAGGAGACGTTAAGTCTCAGTCCCTCTAACAGCAGACAGTAAGTCTGTTAGTCCCTCCAACAGCAGACAGTAAGTCTGTTAGTCCCTCCAACAGCAGACGGTAAGTCTGTTAGTCCCTCCAACAGCAGACGGTAAGTCTGTTAGTCCCTCCAACAGCAGACGGTAAGTCTGTTAGTCCCTCCAACAGCAGACAGTAAGTCTGTTCGTCCCTCCAACAGGAGACGTTAAGTCTCTCAGTCCCTCCAACAGGAGACGTTAAGTCTCTCAGTCCCTCCAACAGGAGACGTTAAGTCTCTCAGTCCCTCCAACAGGAGACGTTAAGTCTCAGTCCCTCTAACAGGAGACGTTAAGTCTCTCAGTCCCTCCAACAGGAGACGTTAAGTCTCTCAGTCCCTCCAACAGGAGACGTTAAGTCTCTCAGTCCCTCCAACAGGAGACGTTAAGTCTCTCAGTCCCACCAACAGGAGATGTCAAGTCTCTCAGTCCCTCCAACAGGAGACGTTAAGTCTCTCAGTCCCTCCAACAGGAGACGTTAAGTCTCTCAGTCCCTCCAACAGGAGACAATAACAGGAGACGTTAAGTCTCTCAGTCCCTCCAACAGGAGACGTTAAGTCTCAGTCCCTCCAACAGGAGACGTTAAGTCTCTCAGTCCCTCCAACAGGAGACGTTATGTCTCTCAGTCCCTCCAACAGGAGACGTTAAGTCTCTCAGTCCCTCCAACAGGAGACGTTAAGTCTCTCAGTCCCTCCAACAGGAGACGTTAAGTCTCTCAGTCCCTCCAACAGGAGTCTTAAGTCTCTCAGTTCTACCAACAGGAGACGTTAAGTCTCAGTCCCTCTAACAGCAGACAGTAAGTCTGTTAGTCCCTCCAACAGCAGACAGTAAGTCTGTTAGTCCCTCCAACAGCAGACGGTAAGTCTGTTAGTCCCTCCAACAGCAGACGGTAAGTCTGTTAGTCCCTCCAACAGCAGACGGTAAGTCTGTTAGTCCCTCCAACAGCAGACAGTAAGTCTGTTCGTCCCTCCAACAGGAGTCTTAAGTCTCTCAGTCCCTCTAACAGCAGACAGTAAGTCTGTTAGTCCCTCCAACAGGAGTCTTAAGTCTCTCAGTCCCTCCAACAGCAGACAGTAAGTCTGTTAGTCCCTCCAACAGCAGACGGTAAGTCTGTTCGTCCCTCCAACAGCAGACAGTAAGTCTGTTAGTCCTCCAACAGCAGACGGTAAGTCTGTTAGTCCCTCCAACAGCAGACAGTAAGTCTGTTAGTCCTCCAACAGCAGACAGTAAGTCTGTTAGTCCCTCCAACAGCAGACAGTAAGTCTGTTAGTCCCTCCAACAGCAGACAGTAAGTCTGTTAGTCCCTCCAACAGTAGACGGTAAGTCTGTTAGTCCCTCCAACAGCAGACGGTAAGTCTGTTAGTCCCTCCAACAGCAGACAGTAAGTCTGTTAGTCCCTCCAACAGCAGACGGTAAGTCTGTTAGTCCCTCCAACAGCAGACAGTAAGTCTGTTAGTCCCTCCAACAGCAGACAGTAAGTCTGTTAGTCCCTCCAACAGCAGACAGTAAGTCTGTTAGTCCCTCCAACAGCAGACAGTAAGTCTGTTAGTCCCTCCAACAGCAGACGGTAAGTCTGTTAGTCCCTCCAACAGCAGACAGTAAGTCTGTTAGTCCCTCCAACAGCAGACAGTAAGTCTGTTAGTCCCTCCAACAGCAGACGGTAAGTCTGTTAGTCCCTCCAACAGCAGACAGTAAGTCCGTTAGTCCCTCCAACAGCAGACAGTAAGTCTGTTAGTCCCTCCAACAGCAGACGGTAAGTCTGTTAGTCCCTCCAACAGCAGACAGTAAGTCTGTTAGTCCCTCCAACAGCAGACGGTAAGTCTGTTAGTCCCTCCAACAGCAGACAGTAAGTCCGTTAGTCCCTCCAACAGCAGACGGTAAGTCTGTTAGTCCCTCCAACAGCAGACAGTAAGTCTGTTAGTCCCTCCAACAGCAGACGGTAAGTCTGTTAGTCCCTCCAACAGCAGACGGTAAGTCTGTTAGTCCCTCCAACAGCAGACAGTAAGTCTGTTAGTCCCTCCAACAGCAGACAGTAAGTCTGTTAGTCCCTCCAACAGCAGACAGTAAGTCTGTTAGTCCCTCCAACAGCAGACGGTAAGTCTGTTAGTCCCTCCAACAGCAGACAGTAAGTCTGTTAGTCCCTCCAACAGCAGACAGTAAGTCTGTTAGTCCCTCCAACAGGAGTCTTAAGTCTCTCAGTACCATCATTCTGTGATTTTGTTTCAATCTGGACGTGTGTGTGTGTGTGTGTGTTTGTGTGAGCAGGGGAAAAAAGCAGAACCCAACTCTGTTTCACTCTCTCTCACACACACTATTTCTCCTTTTCTTCCTCACTCTCTAGAAGGACTTCCTGCCTGGTATGTGCAGCTCTCCCTCGTCCTCCCGCTCTCCAACTCTCCAGCTCTCCCAATACAGGCACCATTAACCTAACCTACCAGTTAGAAGGTTCAAAGCTCACCCACTTTCTATGCAAGTACCAGACACGCAGCCAAAGCTCTTATGCTCTCCTTCACTCTCAGTACAAACACCAGTCCATAGCGCCAAAGCTCTCCCGCTCTCTCCCACTACAAGCACCTGACACCCATGTAAAGCTCTCCCGCTCTCTCCCACTACAAGCACCTGACACCCATGTAAAGCTCTCCCGCTCTCTCCCACTACAAGCACCCGACACCCATGTAAAGCTCTCCCGCTCTCTCCCACTACAAGCACCCAACAGCCATCTAAAGCTCTCCCTCTCTCTCCCACTACAAGCACCTGACACCCATGTAAAGCTCTCCCGCTCTCTCCCACTACAAGCACCCGACACCCATCTAAAGCTCTCCCTCTCTCTCCCACTACAAGCACCCGACACCCATCTAAAGCTCTCCCTCTCTTTCACAAGTACCAGAGACACAGCGAAAGCTCTTTCACTCCCTCTCTAAATCTAATCAAAGTTTATTGGTCACGTACTTTACACACGGTACAGTGAAATGCTTGCTTGCTAACTCTCTTCAACAATGCTGTACAATAACGATATCTGTCAAGAGTCACATGCCAAATACAAAAGTCCAAAAATAACAAATAGAAACAATAGAAGAAGAATGAGTACGAAGTATACTAGTATGAGAAGTCTGTACATAATAGACTGTTATACAAATAGAAGAGTCCTTCCACCAATTAGATGTCTTTTGAGTAGTGTACCTTGGTGAAAAAAACATACCGTCATAAAGAGCACATTTAACTTACTAGAAAACATGTTTTCCCATCTGAAGAGGTTACATTTCTTTTTTAAATGGACTATAGCTCGTGCCTGTTAAGTGACGAATAAAGTAACAGGGTTGACGACTTCATCATAAATCAGCCACGAGTCCTCTTGTGACGGGGGGAATGGGAAGTCTTGTTGTGTGCTAGGAAATGCAAGCGTAAAAAAAGAAAAATAATTGTTTGAACATTTCTAGCCTGTCTATCTCAGCTTTCCACCACAAAACACTAGAACATGGCCAAAAACACTCGAACAGGGCCCAAAACACTAGAACATGGCCCAAAACACCAGAACATGGCCCAAAACACTAGAACAGGGCCCAAAACACTAGAACAGGGCCCAAAACACTCGAACAGGGCCCAAAACACTAGAACATGGCCCAAAACACTCGAACAGGGCCCACAACACTCCAACAGGGCCCAAAACACTAGAACATGGCCCAAAACACTCGAACAGGGCCCAAAACACTCCAACAGGGCCCAAAACACTAGAACATGGCCCAAAACACTCGAACAGGGCCCCAAAACACTCAAACAGGGCCCAAAACACTAGAACATGGCCCAAAACACTAGAACATGGCCCAAAACACTCGAACAGGGCCCCAAACACTATAACATGGCCCAAAACACTCGAACAGGGCCCAAAACACTCAAACAGGGCCCAAAACACTAGAACATGGCCCAAAACTCAAGAACATGGCCCAAAACACTAGAACATGGCCCAAAACTCTAGAAAATGGTCCAAAATAGTAGAACAGGGCCTAAAACACTAAAACAGGGCCCCAAACACTAGAACATGGCCCAAAATAGTATAACAGAGCCCAAAACACTAGAACATGGCCCAAGACACTAGAACATGGCCCAAAATAGTAGAACCAGCTCACCTGCTTTACACTATAATTTAACTATTAGATGTTCAGTGTTTCTTTTGAAGAAAAAAAAAGGAATAGTTTCACCATATAAAATGAGAGTTCATCTCACGTAACAGGGTTCACCTTAAAATGAAGGACAGACGGAAATGATTCACCAATCACATGAAATAAATAATCATCTTCAGAAATGACTTTTGTCAAGTCAACAAAATGACTAGGGCTTTACAAAGATGGTCAAAATGTTGGGATTATAGTGCCTTCACAAAATATTCATACCCCTTGACTTAATTCAATGTGTTTTTTCTCATCCATCTACACACAATACCCCATAATGACAAACTGAAAATATATTTTTTAGAAATGTTTGCTAATTTATTGCAAATGAAACACAGAAAAATCTCATTTATATATAAGTATTCACACCCCTCAGTCAATACTTTGTTGAAGGACCTTTAGCAGCGATTACAGCTGTGAGTCTCTAAGAGCTTTCCATACCTGGATTGTACAATATTTGTTCATTAATCTTAAAAACATGATTCAAGCTCTGTCAAGTTGATTATTGATCATTGCTAGACAGCCATTTAACGTCTTTTACTTTAGTGCCTTTTACAGGATGCGTATTTTGCAATATTTTTATTCTGTACAGGCTTCCTTCTTTTCACTCTGTCATTTAGGTTAGTATTGTGGAGTAACTACAATGTTGTTGATCCATCCTCAGTTTTCTCCGACCACAGCCTTTAAACTCTGTTTTAAAGTCACCATTGGCCTCATGGTGAAATCCCTGAGCAGTTTCTTTCCTGTCCGGCAACTGAGTTAGGAAAGACGCCTGTATCTTTGTAGTGACATGCTCAAAGGGATATGCAGTCTGTACAGTGAAAAAGTTAAATGAAAAAGTATTTGCTCCCGTTCTGATTTTCTATATTTTTGCATATTTTTTACACTGAATTTTAGCAGATCTTCAACCAAAACCTAATATTAGATAATTAGGGAGCCTGAGTTTACAAATAACACAAAAATGACATGACAGGGCCCCATTATGCCTGGAAAAACTAAACACTGCATTCCACAGTAAAAACCTCATACCAACCGTCAAGCATGGTGGTGGTAGTATGATGGTTTGGGGAGGCTTTGCTGCCTCAGGACCTGAACGACTTGCCTTAGTTGAAGGAACCATGAATTCTGCAGGAGAATGTCAGGCCATCCGTCTGTGAGCTGAAGCTGAAGTGTAGCTGAGTTATGCAGCGAGACAATGATCCAAAACACACAATCAAGTCTTCATGAAAATGACTAAAAATAAACATATTTGAAGTTTTGGATTGGCCTAGTCAAAGTCCAGATCTAATCCCAATTGAGATGTTGTGGCATAACTTGAAACGAGCAGTTCATGCTTGAAAACCCATAAATGTTGTTCAGTTAAAGCAGTTCTGCATGGAAGAGTGGACCAAAATGCCTCCACAGTGATGTGAGAGACTGATCAACAACTACAGGAAGTGGTTGGTTGGAGTCAGTGCAGCTACAGTAAATTCCTCCACAGCGATGTGAGAGACCGATCAACAACTACAGGAAGTGGTTGGTTGTAGTCAGTGCAGCTACAGTAAATTCCTCCACAGTGATGTGAGAGACTGATCAACAACTACAGGAAGTGGTTGGTTGGAGTCAGTGCAGCTACAGTAAATTCCTCCACAGTGATGTGAGAGACCGTTCAACAACTACAGGAAGTGGTTGGTTGGAGTCAGTGCAGCTACAGTAAATTCCTCCACAGTGATGTGAGAGACTGATCAACAACTACAGGAAGTGGTTGGTTGGAGTCAGTGCAGCTACAGTAAATTCCTTCACAGTGATGTGAGAGACTGTTCAACAACTACAGGAAGTGGTTGGTTGGAGTCAGTGCAGCTACAGTAAAATCCTCCACAGTGATGTGAGAGACTGTTCAACAACTACAGGAAGTGGTTGGTTGGAGTCAGTGCAGCTACAGTAAATTCCTTCACAGTGATGTGAGAGACTGCTCAACAACTACAGGAAGAGGTTGGTTGGAGTCAGTGCAGCTACAGTAAATTCCTTCACAGTGATGTGAGAGACTGTTCAACAACTAGCTCCACAATGAAATAGGGTGCAGGCCAGGCAGCAGGCTGTTAGCCAGCCTGCCAGCATAGTGGAGTCTGCCACTAGCATAGTCAGTGTAGTCAGCTCAGCTATCACCATTGAGACCGTGTCTGTGCCTCGACCTAGGTTGCGCAAAACTAAACATGGCGGTGTTCGCCTTAGCAATCTCACTAGGATAAAGACCACCTCCATTCCTGTCATTATTGAAAGAGATCATGATACCTCACATCTCAAAATAGGGCTACTTAATGTTAGATCCCTTACTTCAAAGGCAATTATAGTCAATGAACTAATCACTGATCATAATCTTGATGTGATTGGCCTGACTGAAACATGGCTTAAGCCTGATGAATTTACTGTGTTAAATGAGGCCTCACCTCCTGGCTACACTAGTGACCATATCCCCGTGCATCCCGCAAAGGCGGAGGTGTTGCTAACATTTACGATAGCAAATTTCAATTTACAAAAAAAAAAATGACGTTTTCGTCTTTTGAGCTTCTAGTCATGAAATCTATGCAGCCTACTCAATCACTTTTTATAGCTACTGTTTACAGGCCTCCTGGGTCATATACAGCGTTCCTCACTGAGTTCCCTGAATTCCTATCGGACCTTGTAGTCATAGCAGATAATATTCTAATCTTTGGTGACTTTAATATTCACATGGAAAAGTCCACAGACCCACTCCAAAAGGCTTTCGGAGCCATCATCGACTCAGTGGGTTTTGTCCAACATGTCTCTGGACCCACTCACTGTCACAGTCATACGCTGGACCTAGTTTTGTCCCATGGAATAAATGTTGTGGATCTTAATGTTTTTCCTCATAATCCAGGACTATCGGACCACCATTTTATTACGTTTGCAATTGCAACAAATAATCTGCTCAGACCCCAACCAAGGAACATCAAAAGTCGTGCTATAAATTCACAGACAACACAAAGATTCCTTGATGTCCTTCCAGATTCCCTCTGTCTACCCAATGACACCAGAGGACAAAAATCAGTTAACCACCTAACTGAGGAACTCAATTTAACCTTGCGCAATACCCTAGATGCAGTTGCACCCCTAAAAACTAAAAACATTTCTCATAAGAAACTAGCTCCCTGGTACACAGAAAATACCCGAGCTCTGAAGCAAGCTTCCAGAAAATTGGAACGGAAATGGCGCCACACCAAACTGGAAGTCTTCCGTCTAGCTTGGAAAGACAGTACCGTGCAGTACCGAAGAGCCCTTACTGCTGCTCGATCATCCTATTTTTCTAACTTAATTGAGGACAATAAGAACAATCCAAAATTCCTTTTTGATACGGTCGCAAAGCTAACTAAAAAGCAGCATTCCCCAAGAGAGGATGACTTTCACTTTAGCAGTGATAAATTCATGAACTTCTTTGAGGAAAAAATTATGATTATTAGAAAGCAAATTACAGACTCCTCCTTAAATCTGCGTATTCCTTCAAAGCTCAGTTGTCCTGAGTCTGCACAACTCTGCGTGGACCTAGGATCAAGAGAGACGCTCAAGTGTTTTAGTACTATATCTCTTGACACAATGATGAAAATAATCATGGCCTCTAAACCTTCAAGCTGCTTACTGGACCCTATTCCAACTAAACTACTGAAAGAGCTGCTTCCTGTGCTTGGCCCTCCTATGTTGAACATAATAAACGGCTCTCTATCCACCGGATGTGTACCAAACTCACTAAAAGTGGCAGTAATAAAGCCTCTCTTGAAAAAGCCAAACCTTGACCCAGAAAATATAAAAAACTATCGGCCTATATCGAATCTTCCATTCCTCTCAAAATCTTAGAAAAGGCTGTTGCTCAGCAACTCACTGCCTTCCTGAAGACAAACAATGTATATGAAATGCTTCAGTCTGGTTTTAGACCCCATCATAGCACTGAGACGGCACTTGTGAAGGTGGTAAATGACATTTTAATGGCATCGGACCGAGGCTCTGCATCTGTCCTCGTGCTCCTAGACCTTAGTGCTGCTTTTGATACCATCGATCACCACATTCTTTTGGAGAGATTGGAAACCCAAATTGGTCTACACGGTCAAGTTCTGGCCTGGTTTAGATCTTATCTGTCGGAAAGATATCAGTTTGTCTCTGTGGATGGTTTGTCCTCTGACAAATCAACTGTAAATTTCGGTGTTCCTCAAGGTTCCGTTTTAGGACCGCTGTTGTTTTCACTATATATTTTACCTCTTGGGGATGTTATTCGAAAACATAATGTTAACTTTCACTGCTATGCGGATGATACACAGCTGTACATTTCAATGAAACATGGTGAAGCCCCAAAATTGCCCTCGCTAGAAGCATGTGTTTCAGACATAAGGAAGTGGATGGCAGCAAACTTTCTACTTTTAAACTCGGATAAAACAGAGATGCTTGTTCTAGGTCCCAAGAAACAAAGAGATCTTCTGTTGAATCTGACAATTAATCTTAATGGTTGTACAGTCATCTCAAATAAAACTGTGAAGGACCTCGGCGTTACTCTGGACCCTGATCTCTCTTTTGAAGAACATATCAAGACCATTTCAAGGACAGCTTTTTTCCATCTACGTAACATTGCAAAAATCAGAAACTTTCTGTCCAAAAATGATGCAGAAAAATTAATCCATGCTTTTGTCACTTCTAGGTTAGACTACTGCAATGCTCTACTTTCCGGCTACCCGGATAAAGCACTAAATAAACTTCAGTTAGTGCTAAATACGGCTGCTAGAATCCTGACTAGAACCAAAAAATTTGATCATATTACTCCAGTGCTAGCCTCCCTACACTGGCTTCCTGTCAAAGCAAGGGCTGATTTCAAGGTTTTACTGCTAACCTACAAAGCATTGCATGGGCTTGCTCCTACCTATCTCTCTGATTTGGTCCTGCCGTACATACCTACACGTACGCTACGGTCACAAGACGCAGGCCTCCTAATTGTCCCTAGAATTTCTAAGCAAACAGCTGGAGGCAGGGCTTTCTCCTATAGAGCTCCATTTTTATGGAACGGTCTGCCTACCCATGTCAGAGACGCAAACTCGGTCTCAACCTTTAAGTCTTTACTGAAGACTCATCTCTTCAGTGGGTCATATGATTGAGTGTAGTCTGGCCCAGGAGTGGGAGGGTGAACGGAAAGGCTCTGGAGCAACGAACCACCCTTGCTGTCTCTGCCTGGCCGGTTCCCCTCTTTCCACTGGGATTCTCTGCCTCTAACCCTATTACAGGGGCTGGGTCACTGGCTTGCTGGGGCTCTCTCATGCCGTCCCTGAGGGGGTGCGTCACCTGAGTGGGTTGATTCACTGATGTGGTCATCCTGTCTGGGTTGGCGCCCCCCTTGGGTTGTGCCGTGGCGGAGATCTTTGCGGGCTATACTCAGCTTTGTCTCAGGATGGTAAGTTGGTGGTTGAAGATATCCCTCCAGTGGTGTGGGGGCTGTGCTTTGGCATAGTGGGTGGGGTTATATCCTTCCTGTTTGGCCCTGTCCGGGGGTGTCCTCGGGTGGGGCCACAGTGTCTCCTGACCCCTCCTGTCTCAGCCTTCAGTATTTATGCTGCAGTAGTTTATGTGTCGGGGGCTGGGGTCAGTTTGTTATATCTGGAGTACTTCTCCTGTCCAATTCGGTGTCCTGTGTGAATCTAAGTGTGCGTTCTCTAATTCTCTCCTTCTCTCTCTCGGAGGACCTGAGCCCTAGGACCATGCCCCAGGACTACCTGACATGATGACTCCTTGCTGTCCCCAGTCCACCTGGCCGTGCTGCTGCTCCAGTTTCAACTGAACCGCGGCCCTAGGACCATGCCCCAGGACTACTTGACATGATGACTCCTTGCTGTCCCCAGTCCACCTGGCCGTGCTGCTGCTCCAGTTTCAACTGTTCTGCCTTATTATTATTCGACCATGCTGGTCATTTATGAACATTTGAACATCTTGGCCATGTTCTGTTATAATCTCTACCCGGCACAGCCAGAAGAGGACTGGCCACCCCACATAGCCTGGTTCCTCTCTAGGTTTCTTCCTAGGTTTTGGCTTTTCTAGGGAGTTTTTCCTAGCCACCGTGCTTCTACACCTGCATTGCTTGCTGTTTGGGGTTTTAGGCTGGGTTTCTGTACAGCACTTTGAGATATCAGCTGATGTACGAAGGGCTATATAAATAAATTTGATTTGATTTGATTTGATTTGAACTACAGGAAGTGGTTGGTTGTAGTCAGTGTAGCTACAGTAAATTCCTTCACAGTGATGTGAGAGACTGTTCAACAACTACAGGAAGTGGTTGGTTGTAGTCAGTGCAGCTACAGTAAATTCCTCCACAGTGATGTGAGAGACTGATCAACAACTACAGGAAGTGGTTGGTTGTAGTCAGTGTAGCTACAGTAAATTCCTTCACAGTGATGTGAGAGACTGTTCAACAACTACAGGAAGTGGTTGGTTGTAGTCAGTGTAGCTACAGTAAATTCCTTCACAGTGATGTGAGAGACTGTTCAACAACTACAGGAAGTGGTTGGTTGGAGTCAGAGCAGCTACAGTAAATTCCTCCACAGTGATGTGAGAGACTGATCAACAACTACAGGAAGTGGTTGGTTGGAGTCAGAGCAGCTACAGTAAATTCCTCCACAGTGATGTGAGAGACTGATCAACAACTACAGGAAGTGGTTGGTTGGAGTCAGTGCAGCTACAGTAAATTCCTCCACAGTGATGTGAGAGACTGATCAACAACTACAGGAAGTGGTTGGTTGTAGTCAGTGCAGCTACAGTTATTGAGTATAAGGGAGCAATTCCTTTTTCACACAAGGGCATTGGTTGTTCCATAACTTTGTTAATGGGAGTACATGAAATAGGTATGCAATGGTTGTGTTACTTGTTCACTCAGGTTCCCTTTATCTAATATTAAGTTTTGATTAAAGATCTGATAACATTCAGTATTGCATTCATATAAACAAAATAATAATTTATAAAATTTTCCATGATGTCTATATTATAGGGCATTTTGTTCAAATATAAGTTTATTTGTGCACAACTTCTACCTACAATATCAAATGGCGTTCATTTTTTCAGACACCGCTGGCTGGAAGTAGCAGGTAGACAAAATGAGGAATGTGTCAATCATCGGCCTGAAGATTTAACCTCTTCAATATGATAAAAATGACAGACATGCTATCAATTTACTACACAGATAAGGAATGAGTTACAATGACTTTGACATTAAGGATTGCCCTATTTCCCGGAGCCAGAGACCTGACAAGTCATGCTAGTTGAGCTCTGTGGTTGCTCCAATGGGCAGGTGATTATTATTATTTTTTACGAAAAACAACCAAATGTAAAGAATGTACAGTAGTCTGGTCTGTCAGGTTTTCTCCCCTGTGTGTAGAGGTGAAAATAACTCATTTAAAAGTGTAGGGTGTGAACTAGTATGTCAGAACTATGTATTTCATCATTCTAGTACATAGTTGCAAAAAAAATAATTGTTTTGTTGCATTGCCCAATAGTCACAGTATTGTGTAAATCTTTAATTCAAGAAAAACCAGCTTTTTGGGTGTTGCTCATTCTGTGGCATTCTTACTCATCAACAATGTCACTGTCACTCAAAACATCATGTCCAATTTGGTTCATTTTCTGCAGACGTGTGCTCAGAGTAGGTTTTAAAGCTTAATAATAACGTCTACAGAGTCAAGCCAATCAAACTCGATTCACTCTAGTGGCCTTTTAATTGTCTATGTGAATCCCCACCTCATCCGCATCCTCAACTCATTTGATCTAGTAGCATGCTTCATGTAGTCATCCCTTTATTAATGAATTATACCTCATCCCTTTATTAATGAATTAAACCTCATCCCTGTATTAATTAATTATACCTCATCCCTTTATTAATGAATTATACCTCATCCCTTTATTAATGAATTATACCTCATCCATTTATTAATGAATTATACCTCATCCCTTTATTAATGAATTATACCTCATCACTTTATTAATTAATTATACCTCATCCATTTATTAATGAATTATACCTCATCCATTTATTAATGAATTATACCTCATCCATTTATTGATGAATTATACCTCATCCCTTTATTAATGAATTATACCTCATCCATTTATTGATGAATTATACCTCATCCATTTATTAATGAATTATACCTCATCCATTTATTGATGAATTATACCTCATCCATTTATTAATGAATTATACCTCATCCCTTTATTAATGAATTATACCTCATCCCTTTATTAATGAATTATACCTCATCCATTTATTAATTAATTATACCTCATCCCTTTATTAATGAATTATACCTCATCCCTTTATTAATGAATTATACCTCATCCCTTTATTAATGAATTATACCTCATCCCTTTACTAATGAATTATACCTCATCCCTTTATTAATGAATTATACCTCATCCCTTTATTAATGAATTATACCTCATCCCTTATTAATGAATTATACCTCATCCCTTTATTAATGAATTATACCTCATCCCTTTATTAATGAATTATACCTCATCCCTTTATTAATTAATTATACCTCATCCCTTTATTAATTAATTATACCTCATCCCTTTATTAATTAATTATACCTCATCCCTTTATTAATGAATTATACCTCATCCCTTTATTAATGAATTATACCTCATCCCTTTATTAATGAATTATACCTCATCCCTTTATTAATGAATTATACCTCATCCCTTTATTAATTAATTATACCTCATCCCTTTACTAATGAATTATACCTCATCCCTTTATTAATGAATTATACCTCATCCCTTTATTAATGAATTATACCTCATCCCTTTATTAATTAATTATACCTCATCCCTTCATTAATGAATTATACCTCATCCCTTTATTAATGAATTATACCTCAAATATCCAAAAAAATGAAAAAACTGTCTAAAACAAGCTTCAGTGGAGAGGCATGTAATTATCCTTTATCTCCTTTTAGCATTTAGCATTTAATTAAGTATCACTTTATGAACAAATTGAGTTCCTCATCCTCTTTTAGCTAATGAATTAAACCGTTCAGTGTCACTTTATTCAGAGAGCCAATCAGAGAGCCATTTGTCTTCCCTTTCAGAGAATTTGTCATCCGCTCAGAGAGCCGTTTGTCTCCAGTTCAGAGAGCCGTTTGTCTCCAGTTCAGAGAGCCGTTTGTCTCCAGTTCAGAGAGCCGTTTGTCTCCTGTTCAGAGAATTTTGTCTTCCGCTCAGAGAGCCTTTTGTCTTCCGCTCAGAGAGCCGTTTGTCTCCAGTTCTTTATTAATTAATTTACCTCATCCCTTTACAGAGAGCCGTTTGTCTCAGTTCAGAGAGCCGTTTGTCTCCAGTTCAGAGAATTTGTCTCCTGTTCAGAGAGCCTTTTGTCTTCCGCTCAGAGATTTTGTCTTCCGCTCAGAGAGAATTTGTCTCAGTTCCATGTCTCCAGTTCAGAGAGCCGTTTGTCTCCAGTTAAGAGCCGTTTGTCTCATCAGAGAGCCGTTTTTAGTTCAGAGAGCCGTTTGTCTCCAGTTCAGAGAGCCGTTTGTCTCCAGTTCAGAGAGCCGTTTGTCTCCAGTTATAGCCGTTTGTCTCCTGTTCAGAAGCCGTTTGTCTCCTGTTCAGAGAGCCTTTTGTCTAAAAGCAAGCTTTCAGTGGAGAGCCGTTTGTCTCCTGTTCAGAGAGCCGTTTGTCTCCTGTTCAGAGAGCATTTTTCTTCCGCTCAGAGAGCCTTTTGTCTTCCGCTCAGACACTCTTTTGTCTTCCGCTCAGAGCGTTTGTCTCCAAGTAAACCGTTTGTCTCCAGTTCAGAGAGCCGTTTGTCTCCTGTTCAGAGAGCCGTTTGTCTCCAGTTCAGAGAGCCGTTTGTTCAGAGAGCCATTTGTCTCAGTTCAGAGAGCCGTTTGTCTCCTGTTCAGAGAGCCGTTTGTCAGAGAGCCTTTTCTTCCGCTCAGAGAGCCGTTTGTCTCCCGTTCAGAGAGCCCTTTGTCTCCTGTTCAGAGAGCCGTTTGTCTCCCGTTCAGAGAGCCCTTTGTCTCCTGTTCAGAGAGCCGTTTGTCTCCCGTTCAGAGAGCCTTTTGTCTCCTGCTCAGAGAGCCCTTTGTCTCCTGTTCAGAGAGCCGTTTGTCTCCTGTTCAGAGAGCCGTTTGTCTCCCGTTCAGAGAGCCGTTTGTCTCCCGCTCAGAGAGCCGTTTGTCTCCTGTTCAGAGAGCCGTTTGTCTCCTGCTCAGAGAGCCCTTTGTCTCCTGTTCAGAGAGCCGTTTGTCTCCCGTTCAGAGAGCCGTTTGTCTCCCGCTCAGAGAGCCGTTTGTCTCCCGTTCAGAGAGGCCTTTGTCTCCCATCCCAAATGGTACCCTACTCCCTATTCCATTACTGTTGAAAAGAGCCCATACCGCTCTGGTCACAAGTAGTGCACTACGTAGGGAGTAGGGTGGAATTTCGAACGGAGATGTCTGAATCACACTCTGTGAGAAGGTGGTCCGACAGCAGAACACTCTCATTGGTGGTTGGTCGGGAAGAAGTGGTGGTGTGAGAGTTAGGGTCACAGGTCAGGTGGTCACATACATGCTCACACTTCCCCTTCCTTTCCAGGACTACTGGAACTCTGTTGGATGACACACGTTCCACAGAACAGAACACAGACTCAAGCAAAAGAAAAGTTCACTTTGACCTCCTTGGCAAGCAATAAAGCTGTTCAGAGAGATTGTATAATACCTGAGCAGCTTTTTCTACATTATAATGCTTGAATTAATTCTATAATGTAAATGTTAACAATGGATTTTTTTGGGGTAGAATGAGTTCAATCCCAGATGGCAAGCCTATCAGTTTAGGGAACTGGTTACATCAAAGCTTTACTTTATGTTGCTCTTATGCCTGTGTAGTAACATTGTAATAACCATATTATTGCAAATCAAATCAAATCAAATTTTATTTTATGCAAAGTGTATTATTATTATTACAAATTAATTAGAGATTGCAATGACATTTAGCCCAAACATGTACAATCAATGCATAGTCTATGTTTCAGTTGGGCCTAACGTTTTATGAGATAATAATATGATTATGTAATCATGTCCTTCACGAGGCAATAACATGAGCTAGATACTCATTTAGATTCTGAATTTTATTTTCTACACTAACATGGAGAGTGTGTGTCACAATAGCAAGCCATCTGAGGTAAGAATGACTGATAAGTATGGCCGTTGCAATAGGACGACACATTGGACTAGTCTATTGCTCTTAAAAGCAGAATAGGCAAATATTTGTTTATTATTGGTGTTAGACTTCTGGTTACAAAACACAGGGAAACAAAACAACGTACTTTGTAATGTAAGGTAGGGTAAGGTAAGGTAGGGTAAGGTAGGGTAAGGTAAGGTAAGGTAAGGTAAGGTAAGGTAAGGTAAGGTAAGGTAAGGTAAGGTAAGGTAAGGTAAGGTAAGGTAAGGTAGGGTAGGGTAAGGTAGGTAGGGTAGGGTAAGGTAGGGTAGGGTAGGTAGGGTAAGGTAGGGTAGGGTAGGGTAAGGGTAGGGTAGGGTAAGGTAAGGTAAGGTAAGGTAAGGTAAGGTAAGGTAAGGTAGGGTAAGGTAAGGTAAGGTAAGGTAAGGTAAGGTAAGGTAAGGTAAGGTAAGGTAGGGTAGGGTAGGGTAGGGTAGGGTAAGGTAAGGTAGGGTAAGGTAAGGTAAGGTAAGGTAGGGTAGGTAGGGTAAGGTAAGGTAGGGTAAGGTAAGGTAAGGTAGGGTAGGGTAGGGTAGGGTAGGGTAGGGTAGGGTAAGGTAGGGTAAGGTAAGGTAAGGTAGTGTAGGGTAAGGTAAGGTAGGGTAAGGTAGGGTAGTGTAGGGTAAGGTAAGGTAGGGTAGGGTAGGGTAGGGTAGGGTAAGGTAGGGTAAGGTAAGGTAAGGTAGTGTAGGGTAAGGTAAGGTAGGGTAAGGTAGGGCAAAGTAGGGTAGGGTAGGGTAAGGTAGGGTAGGGTAGGGTAAAGTAGGGTAGGGTAGGGTAAGGTAGGGTAAGGTAGGGCAAAGTAGGGTAAGGTAGGGTAAGGTAAAGTAGGGTTGTGTAGGGTTTGGTAAAGTAGGGTAAGGTAGTGTAGGGTAAAGTAGGGTAAAGTAGGGTAGGGTAAGGCAAGCGTCATCAACCCCATCAACATTCTGACCACTGATTCAAACCGCTGTTTATTTAAACATGAATAGGATCGCTCATAGGGGAGATCATGTTAACATCACGTGTCTAAAAGCAGTTCAAATCTGTGAAAACAACTGTGAAAACAACTGTGAAAACATCTGTGAAAACAACTGAAAACAACTGTGAAAACAACTGTGAAAACATCTGTGAAAACAACTGAAAACAACTGTGAAAACAACTGTGAAAACATCTGTGAAAACAACTGTGAAAACATCTGTGAAAACATATGTGAAAACATCTGTGAAAACATATGTGAAAACAACTGAAAACATCTGTGAAAACAACTGAAAACATCTGTGAAAAACATACGTGAAAACAACTGTGAAAACATCTGTGAAAAACAACTGTGAAAAACATCTGTGAAAACAACTGTGAAAAACATCTGTGAAAACAACTGTGAAAACATCTGTGAAAAACATCTGTGAAAACAACTGTGAAAAACATCTGTGAAAAACAACTGTGAAAACAGTTTCCAAGCGCCTGATATAGTTGCATTTAGACATGCATGCGGAGAGGGGACATTAGTCTTCTAGAACTAACCTTAAGGGTTAAACAGGTTTAAATTAAATTAGCTCACATTGACTGAGCGTAGGCCTACAATAAATAAATAATGTAAACATTTTTAACATGTAATAAGATATCTCATTTAGCATCGTTATATACATGTTCTGAATGTTTTTCTCTAGGCTATCCCAAACCCTATTTTACATATTTGTTTAATAGTAATTCAAGGTTCAATGTAAATTGTGAGTTGAATTTAGATTTAAATTACTGACAAAGTACTAAACTAACTAAACTGTCTTAACTAAACTGTAAGACATGAAATGGGCTAAGTCAATGAAACATTTGTCCTGTTTTATCTTTCTCATATGTAACTTCATTCCTTTGGCCACATTATGTATGTGTAATGATGACATATTGTATGTTTTTGACAAGTACGTGCCACGCTTGCACTCCCTCCGCCTCCAGGTGGGTTGGTCTATGAATCGCCCGCGTGGAGGGAGGTTCCCCAATGCTTTATAGGCTCGGCTGAACGGCGGAGTGGAGAGAGACAGAGAGAGACAGAGCGGAGCTCACCGGAGGACAGCTTTATATAACGGAGCTAAATTTACCATCATCCTGAACGTATTTCCTCGCTGGCGCACAATTGGTCCAGCTACTCGGCTACCATATTTATAAGCTTGGACGACCTACTGCTTGGTGTCTTTCAAGCGCAACTTTGGAACAGTTCGATAGAACGCGCTTTTTCTGGTGGAAGGTGAGCTGAAAAAGGCACTCACTCACTGAATCAACTTTGACAAACAAATAAGCATTTATTGTATATTTTAAATGGCTTTATCCGGTGTGATTTTGCCACCCATCTCGACATTCGCAAACCAAACCAAAAGTTTAGAAAATGTAAGTACAAACCTCAAACTTGTATGATCATGTGTGTGTGTTTCGGTGTCGCCTTCTGCTTGGAGATTCACATCTGTGTGTATTGTGTCATATCTAATGTATTTTTTCCTATTGGTTGTTGCAGAGGTGGAAAAGCGACATGGACAAACCGATGTCTTCCAACTGCTCCATGCTTGATATGGTACAGAACATGGACTGTCGGAGCATCGAAAGGAAAGACGACGAAGATCTGAGTAGCTACTTAGATTTGGATTTCATTCTGGCAAACACCACTGGATCAGACAGCATGCCTACCGCTGCGCTGGGAGCAGGTGTAGCGTTGTATAACATGCCCTCAGTGGATTATCCAGGCAACCTGTTCACCACCGGGAGCCCTATGCCATCCTACCCGTCCAGCGAGCATAGCTCCCCGCCTCCCCCCTACAGCACCAGCCTGATGGCGGAGCTTCTCAGGTCCGAGGGAGAGAACGACTACGGAGTCGATATTACGCGTAATACCTATAGCGTCCAAGGACGGTTTTATGTCAACTCTGCACTTTTTCCCATTAGACAGGACATTATTGATAACATCAAGGTGGAGCCGTCCATGGACGGTTATGGACCCGTTATGAGCATGGGCCCCCAGAGTTGTCCAAAAATCAAGCAAGAGGGAAACGTGTCGTGTATGATGTCCTTTGAGCAGCCGAGAGTAGCCGTCTCTCCGCGGGCAGCCAGCAACATGACGCCACCGCTCAGCCCCAACGACCAGGGGAGCTCCGAGTGCCGCCAGCAGGTACCGATGGGCCACTCCATGAGCTTCCCACAGAACTACCACTCCTCGGCGACGTACACACACCATCGCCCCGGAGCGCCTCCAGCCGCACAGATGCAGCTTGGAACATACCAAGGCGCTCACCAGTTCGGCATGTACGAGGAGGGACTGAGCATGCATCCGAACACACAGAGGGTACTGCTGACGCCCCCGTCCTCTCCGCTGGAACTGCTGGAGACCAAGCCCAAGAGAGGTCGCCGCACCTGGCCACGGAAGCGCACGGCTACGCACACCTGCACATTCGCTGGGTGCGGAAAGACTTACACCAAGAGTTCACATCTGAAGGCACATCACAGAACGCACACTGGTAGGGAATATATATCGTATTGTTTTTTTTTGACGAATTACGCAACATTACGTCTAACATTGGGCATATATGCTATTGCACAGCCGTATTCTTGGTGAATACATATAGTTGCTTGACTGTTGACGTTATCCCCACGGAAGCTTATGCTGACGTTTCTCTCTTCTTTCTCTCTGCAGGTGAAAAGCCATACCATTGCAGTTGGGACGGTTGCGGCTGGAAATTCGCTCGCTCCGACGAACTGACACGGCATTTCCGCAAACACACCGGTCACCGGCCTTTCCAGTGCCACCTGTGCGAGCGCGCATTCTCCCGGTCCGACCACCTTGCGCTTCACATGAAGCGACACATGTGAATGTGACGTGCAGGACTTGGACTGATGGTGGGTTATAATTAAGGGCCTATATCTGGTTTATCTGTCTTCTATATTTAAGATGTTTTACATGCAAACTTTTTTTATTGTTTAAAAAAAATATATGTATATTGATAAATGTTTAGTGTGATTATTTTCTAGTAATGTAGCTGGTACTACCTTGGTTATTGTTATTTTAAAGCTTTAGAAACGCTTGGTAGGGTGTTTGGTTGTATGTGAGGCTGGCCCTGTACTTCTCCTTCTCTTTCCTTGGAAAAACTGGAGTGCTGTGTTCAACACAAAAGTGCCTTTCAATTATTCTACCTGTAAAAGTGTTCACTGCAGAACTAGAAGGGCACCAAAATAAGACACGTTTACATAGTCTGCTATTAGTGAAATACGTTTTGTTATTAAACTGCCTCAATGATTTGAATGGCCCAAATACTGTAGCTTACCTTACCCTCAACTGTTTTCTGTTTTCATGGAAATCTTTTGGATGAAATTGTGTGGTATGGTTTGGGTGCAAAAATATGGGTCCAGACTCATTGTACACTACCAGGGCTAGATGTCTTGTGTATCCTTATATTTTTGACTGAAGTCTGTATTCATTTTATACTGTAAATGGTGTATTTATTGTAAATATTAAAATACATTGAAATATATTATTGATTTGTATTTCATTCTTGATTGATATCACGATGTGTGCAATGATGCAATTACGTCCGATAGTCAGCAGACATTTTCCTTGTTTTGAGAAAGTTGTTCAGACATTGTACTAGTTTATTAAAACCACATCCAGCCCTGAATATGGGCGTTATATTTACACTGTAGATGTATGTAGTAGGACAGACCTAAGATCACACATACAATCTATCACACAGTTCATTAGCCTATAAGCGGATCACTCTATTACACCTCTTCTCAACCTCAGACTTGGTTAAATTGAAACAATGTTTTCCAGCTGTTACTCTGACAAGGCCAGTATTTTTTTTTTTCGTGGGTTCAGCTTATAAATACAAACATATGTCCATAATTAGAGGCTGACTGGGCTGGGGAGATGTCTGGAAGGGACAGGGGACACAGCAGTCCCAAATAGCACCATCTTCATTCTTTTATTTAGTGGACTACTTTTTGTTATTTTATGGAATAGGGTGCCCTTTGGAACACACATATTACATGGACGTCAGAGGTCCTTACATTCACCCGAAACAATACACACTCCTTCAAAAACATTACCTGAGCTGCTAACTGGTCACGCCTCCCATTAGAAGTGACACTACTCTGTCGCTGAAGGAGATGGGCAGGACAGGCAGCTGCACTTGGTACCTCTCACTCAATACCTGCATTTAGCCACATTGCATTGACTATTGGTCCATTTGAGAGGATTTGACCATTTGCAGAGGAACAAGGTTCATCACAGATTTCAGTTCAATCTGCCAACAAGTAGAAGCCTGCCTAAAAATAACTAATTGAGTAGTGAAACGCAAATCTAACATTCTCCTTTCACTTTTCTGTTCCTGTGAAAGTAATTTTTACTACAGAGGGGAAAAGAGTGAGAAAGAGGAGGGGGAGAAGAGAGAGGGAGAGGAGGGAGAGAAAGAGGAGAGAGGGAAAGAGGAGAAAAGAGGAAAGAGGGAGAAAGAGGAGAATAGAGGAAAGAGGGAGAAAGAGGAGAATAGAGGAAAAAGGGAGAAAGGAGAGAGAGGGAGAGGAGAAAAGAGGAAAGAGGGAGAAAGGAGAGGGAGAGAGAGGAGAAAGAGGAAAGATGGAGAAAGGAGAAAAGAGGAAAAGGGGAGGGAGAGAAAGGAGAAAGAGAAAGAGGGAGAAAGGAGAGAGAGAGGGAGGGAGAGAGGAGAAAAGAGGGAGAAAGGAGAGAGAGGAGAGAGAGGAGAAAAGAGGAAAGAGGGAGAAAGGAGAGAGAGGGAGGGAGAGAGGAGAAAAGAGGGAGAAAGGAGAGGGAGAGAGGAGAAAAGAGGAAAGAGGGAGAAAAGAGAGAGGGAGAGAGGATAAAAGAGGAAAGAGGAAGAAAGGAGAGAGGAGAAAGAGGAGAGGGATAGGAGAAAAGAGGAAAGAGGGAGAAAGGAGAAAGGGATAGGAGAAAAGAGGAGAGAGGGAGATGGGAGATAGGAGAAAGAGGAGAAAAGGAGGTAGAGAGAGTGTTTCTCTTTGAAACAAGACACCAACCACTTCCTGGAATGTTACATGAGTTTTTATTTATATTCAAAGATATACACAGGATTTCAATTATTTCAACCTTGATGGAATATTTATAATCATATATACTGTTACACATGAAATGAGCCATTGTGGTTGTGGATAAGTAAGACAGACATCATTGTGGACATGGCTTCTTAATGCATCCCAGTGTGACCAATACAATACTCCTTCAGGTCAACACTGGAGAATGAGCTGCAGCACAGAGTTCCTTGAATATACATACACACACACTGTGTCTGTAGCCCAAATGGCACCCTATTCCTTATAATGCACTACTTTTAACCAGGGGCCCCTATAGGGAATAGGGGTGCAATTTGAGATAACCATAGGAGGCCATAAACACACATTGTATGTGCCAAACAACCCCTATCATCAGTGAATTACAAGGCATTAGGATAGCACATCCTTGTGCCAGGTAGTGGCCAGGATCAAACTGAGTGATTATTGAGTGTGGTGCTTGTGAGTGTAACAATACATTTTCTCCTGAAAATGAATTAAATATAAAATAAACGTAGTAATTCTAATGCCCTAGTTGAATAAATCAATAACAGATGAAACACATCAAAATAAACCCACTGAATGCATTATAGAGTTTAGCATTAAGAGATTACAACAAAAATACAATCTAAATGTTGACAGTGAGAGGTGAAAAGTCAACCCCCCCATATCCTTTAAGGCAGGAGAGTTTTTGAATTTGTCATTATTCTGTTGGGGTGGAAGGCAATAAAAGTACAGAACCCCCGAGACAAGAAAATAACAAAGAATATCCGTATTTCCATAATCTAAACATTTCCTTACGAAAAAGGAGATTTTCAACAAGAAATCATGAACACAAGCACAGTTACTGACAGAAAAAGAGTACGCTATAACAGACTTTTAGCATGAATGTGTTTGAGGGTATATTAAACAGTTATAATAGTACATATAGAGACAGTTCATAAACCACAAGTGCATGATTTTTCCCCTATATAAATAATAAAAATTAAATAAAAATGTTAAAATCTTGGCTATTTCCTCACAACAAATGATGAAGCAAAAACAAAGTTAAGCACCCAGAGTTTCCCCATAGAACTACGGGGTCTACTAGAGTCAGAATGACCCCTGACCTTAGCCAAGTCAGAGTTAAGTCACTCTTGATTTAGGCTGTCAGTCAGTCAAGTTGGACTAAAATCGGGGCTAAAAAAAAAAAAAATAAAAAGGAGCTGAGCTGATTTTAGTTGTGATGCAGCTAACTGGAATTAACCACTGAGGCTGGCGATGACAAAGAGGTTAAAAGAGAGGCTTTGGTAGGTTAGTGTTGATCAAGTCTGGCTTCAGCGGAGCTGGATCGGTAGAGGGGCTGCCATCCCATCCTCAAGTCCTAGGCCCAATCCAAAAATCGACCCCTAAACCCTACACCATATGCACTGGTAGAGATCGGAGAGGATTTGATCGGTATAAGCAATATAGTGAAACTTCCACCCAGCCTATCAGAGAGCACGCTGGAGCTATTGCCAGATTACTTACACCTGTCAAATCCTCTCAGATTACCATAGGACGTAGGGTTTAGGGGCAAATTTGAGCACAGGGGTTAGGGGATGATTGGGCACAGGGGTTAGGGGATGTTTGGGCCACAGCCTATAGGGGCTGTTGTCAGAACGTCACGGAGCTGCAGCAGGAGGCTGTTGTCAGGGTGAAGTTGTAGTTGTTGTCAGGGTGTAGTTGTAGTTGTTGTCAGGGTGAAGTTGTAGTTGATGTCAGGGTGTAGTTGTAGTTGTTGTCAGGGTGAAGTTGTAGTTGATGTCAGGGTGAAGTTGTAGTTGATGTCAGGGTGTAGTTGTAGTTGTTGTCAGGGTGAAGTTGTAGTTGTTGTCAGGGTGAAGTTGTAGTTGTTGTCAGGGTGAAGTTGTAGTTGATGTCAGGGTGTAGTTGTAGTTGATGTCAGGGTGAAGTTGTAGTTGTTGTCAGGGTGAAGTTGTAGTTGTTGTCAGGGTGAAGTTGTAGTTGTTGTCAGGGTGAAGTTGTAGTTGTTGTCAGGGTGAAGTTGTAGTTGTTGTCAGGGTGAAGTTGTAGTTGTTGTCAGGGTGAAGTTGTAGTTGTTGTCAGGGTGAAGTTGTAGTTGCTGTCAGGGTGAAGTTGTAGTTGTTGTCAGGGTGAAGTTGTAGTTGTTGTCAGGGTGAAGTTGTAGTTGATGTTAGGGTGTACTCTGGTTTATATTGGGGGTGTACAAGTGTTGTAGTCTAGTCCGAAGACACACTGTCCTCAGGCTCTAGTCAGACGGTAGTATTTGGGCTGTTGAGGAACTGTTGCTCGTGGTGAAGCTGTTTGTTGTGCTGTACTGTATGATATCAGTCAGTTGCATTGTTTTATTCAGCTTGTATCAGGACTGTGGTCAGGAGGTGTGTGTCGTTGTGAGTGTCTAACAGGACTGTGGTTATTGTCGTGAGTCTAATAGGGTTCTTAGATTTTTATCCGTGCTGAGGGCGATGGCCAGGTCCGGGTCCTTCTGTTCCTGTGGGCGGAGTCTCCTCAGTCTCTCCAGTTCCTGTGGGCGGAGTCTCCCTCTTCACCCACGCCAGCTGCTCTGACTCACTTCCTGACTACAGGAAGGTAGGGGGACAAGTTACACACTGGATACAAGGGGAGAGATACCCACAAGACACCTGAAGCCCGCGTGTCAAAAGATCTCATACTCAACTTTTACATTTGGAGACAATAGTGAGCGATAAAAAACATTTGAGATCAAATGATGGTTTTTGAACTGAGAAGTTGAATTTGAGTAAAAATGAAAACAGTGAGTTCCAACTGTGGTAAAACCAGCTCATGGTGATTTATTTAATTAATGCTGATTGATAAAATATTGAATTCTTCAAATCAGAGAGGAAAAAATAAATGATACATTTAGAGGATTTCTGGTGCTACCAACTGTAACGTACCTCCATTCTCTATTCAGTGTGTAAAGCCACCTTTATTGAAGATGTCAATAGTGACCACCAATCAGAGTGCTCATCCATTCAGGATGTCAATAGTGACCACCAATCAGAGTGCTCATCCATTCAGGATGTCAATAGTGACCACCAATCAGAGTGCTCATCCATTCAGGATGTCAATAGTGACCACCAATCAGAGTGCTCATCCATTCAGGATGTCAATAGTGATCACCAATCAGAGTGCTCATCCATGTAGAGTGGAATTTAGAAAGGTTCTTTGTATGCAAAATATTACATTTGGTCATCACACCCTCCTCTTAGTAACCTTACCTTGACACTTTCCAGTCCTGGGAGAAAAACACATTACAATACATACAATTTATTTAAAAAAATAAATAACAGGCACCTACACAAATAATGCAGGGCAGGTCTCACACACACACACACACACACACACACACACACACACACACACACACACACACACACACACACACACACACACACACACACACACACACACACACACACACACACACACACACACACACACCAGGTAAACAATATCAACAAGAAAAGGCAGTAGAATACAACAAGAAACACAAAAGACAATGCCAATCCACTGATGTTACCAGCCGACGTGGAGACTAAAGACAGAGATTCTGACACTTACTGTACATCTTCTAAAATGACAGAGAGTCACACAGGAGGACGTACGAGCAGAACACCGACTGAGGGAGCGGAAGCCACCGAAGAACTATTGCAGAATAGATGGTTGTTCATTGTTCAACGCAACACAAATGAACAATCAACCGTGTTAAAGACAAGTTTTTTTACATTTTATTTTTAAGTTTGATTAGCCAGATGTCATAGACGTCGCAGGAACAGCTATCAACCAGCCTCCTATTGCACGACGGCGCAATAGGAGAGAGACTAGCAGGGGTTGGGGGTCAATTCCAATTCCATTCCGGTCGATTCATAAAGTTAAACAACTTCCAAATCCTAAACTTTCCGCATTGAAAAGTATTGAAGAGAATTGGAATTTCAAGTGTCCTTGAGTGAATTATCTAGAATTTGATCCTAACCCTGGAGACTGGCGACTAGAGGAGAAACAGGAATTGGTCATTCAAACAAGATGAAGGATGGTAATCTGATGTCTGCTGAGGTTTGTTCGTCAACACCAGGGTACAGGTGATCCCATTGTTACATTCATATCATCTATTGGATGGTGAACGGTTGCTAAGCAACAGCTACTCCAGCTCGAGGTGCTGAATGATTAGCAGAAACAAAAGACAACAACTTATATTCTGCTCTAGATAGTAGTAGTAGTAAAACAATCTTTTCTGCTGCCAAGTGAATCTCCAAAGGAGTTTGAATTTGCAAAGGGTCCCTTGGTTTTACCAAAACAGTAGCACCGTCACCACCCAACCCAAGTCATGTGAGAGAACTCTTGACAGGTTTGGAGAAGGCAACGCAATACAGGAATGTTGTTGTACAGAGTACAGATCCTACATACAGGAATGTTGTTGTACAGAGTACAGATCCTACATACAGGAATGTTGTTGTACAGAGTACAGATCCTACATACAGGAATGTTGCTGTACAGAGTACAGATCCTACATACAGGAATGTTGTTGTACAGAGTACAGATCCTACATACAGGAATGTTGCTGTACAGAGTACAGATCCTACATACAGGAATGTTGTTGTACAGATCCTACATACAGGAATGTTGTTGTACAGAGTACAGATCCTACATACAGGAATGTTGTTGTACAGAGTACAGATCCTACATACAGGAATGTTGCTGTACAGAGTACAGATCCTACATACAAGAATGTTGTTGTACAGAGTACAGATCCTACATACAGGAATGTTGCTGAGTACAGATCCTACATACAGGAATGTTGTTGTACAGAGTACAGATCCTACATACAGGAATGTTGCTGTACAGAGTTTTGCTAATGTTAAGAGATCTTCAAGTAAAAACCTAATATTAGATAAAGGGAATTTGAATTTACAAATACAAAAAAAACACACACAAAAAACGGATAATTATTTGATTTATTTAAATTAACAAAAGTTATACAAACACCCAGTTCTGCATTGAAGAATTGGCCAAAATTCGTGAGTGACTGATCAACAGGAAGTGTTTGGTTTGAATCGTTGCAGCTGAAGGTGGCACAACCAGTTACTGAGTATAAGGGGACAATGACTTTTTCACACAGGGGCATTGGGTGTTGCATAACTTTGTTCATGAAATAAGTGTGTAATTGTTGTGTTATTTGTTCACTCAGGTTCCCTTTATCTAACATTAGGTTCTGCTTGAAGATCTGATTAACATTCAGTATCAATTAAAAAAATAAAATAATTCACAGCACTCCTGCTTCTAGAACATGTTTAAAGAGTACAGTATTTGAATGACATAACATTCTCACATTAGTTTCAGGCTACCGTTAAACATTTTGTGCCAATAATGTATTCGTTACAAGCACTACACAAATAATATTTGGCGGAACTTAAATTGACCGATGATTGACTGACATAACAAAATGAAATTGTGTCTCGTTATATACAGAAACCCCGGGATCAAAAAGTGTGTCGATTAAAATGTCACAACTACATTGAGACACATTAGGAGAAGTATGTGTTGCAGTGTGTTCTGAAAGTAGTAGAAGGAAGCTTCCTGAATGAGAGCCTGGCGCTGAGACACCGGTTCTGTGAGTGACTGAGACACCGGTTCTGTGAGTGACTGAGACACCGGTTGTGTGAGTGACTGAGACACCGGTTGTGTGAGTGACTGAGACACCGGTTGTGTGTAGTGACTGAGACAAATAACGGGTTGTGTGATTGACTGAGACAAACCGAATTGTGTGAGTTATGAGACACCGGTCTGAACAAGTGTGTGAGTGTCACAACTACATTGAGACACATTGTGTGAGTGACTGAGACACCGGTTGTGTGAGTGACTGAGACACCGGTCCTGTGTGAGTGACTGAGACACCGGTTCTGTGAGTGACTGAGACACCGGTTGTGTGAGTGACTGAGACACCGGTTGTGTGAGTGACTGAGACACCGGTTGTGTGAGTGACTGAGACACCGGTTGTGTGAGTGACTGAGACACCGGTTCTGTGAGTGACTGAGACACCGGTTGTGTGAGTGACTGAGACACCGGTTCTGTGAGTGACTGAGACACCGGTTGTGTGAGTGACTGAGACACCGGTTCTGTGAGTGACTGAGACACCGGTTCTGTGAGTGACTGAGACACCGGTTCTGTGAGTGACTGAGACACCGGTTCTGTGAGTGACTGAGACAGACTGAGACCGGTTGTGTGAGTGACTGAGACACCGGTTCTGTGAGTGACTGAGACACCGGTTGTGTGAGTGACTGAGACACCGGTTCTGTGAGTGACTGAGACACCGGTTCTGTGAGTGACTGAGACACCGGTTGTGTGAGTGACTGAGACACCGGTTCTGTGAGTGACTGAGACACCGGTTCTGTGAGTGACTGAGACACCGGTTGTGTGAGTGACTGAGACACCGGTTCTGTGAGTGACTGAGACACCGGTTCTGTGAGTGACTGAGACACCGGTTCTGTGAGTGACTGAGACACCGGTTCTGTGAGTGACTGAGACACCGGTTCTGTGAGTGACTGAGACACCGGTTCTGTGAGTGACAGACACTGGTTCTGTGAGTGACTGAGACACTGGTTGTGTGTGACAGTGTTGTGTGAGACACCGGTTCTGTGAGTGACAGACACTGGTTCTGTGAGTGACAGACACTGGTTCTGTGAGTGACAGACACTGGTTGTGTGTGTGTGTGTGACAGACACTGGTTGTGTGTGTGACTGAGACACTGTGACTGAGACACTGGTACTATGTGTGTGTGTGACAGACACTGGTACTATGTGTGTGTGACTGAGACACTGTGTGTGTGTGTGTGTGTGTGACTGAGACACTGTGTTGTGTGTGTGTGAGACACCGGTTGTGTGAGTGACTGAGACACTGTGTGTTCTGTGTGTGTGTGACTGAGACACTGGTTCTGTGTGTGTGTGTGTGTGACTGAGACACTGGTTCTGTGAGTGTGTGTGTTCTGTGTGTGAGACACCGGTGTGAGTGACTGTGTGAGTGTGTGTGTGTGACTGAGACACTGGTTCTGTGAGTGTGAGACACCGGTTGTGTGTGTGTGAGTGAGACACTGGTTCTGTGTGTGTGTGTGTGACTGAGACACTGGTTGTGTGTGTGTGTGTGTGTGTGTGTGTGACTGAGACACTGGTTGTGTGTGTGTGTGTGTGTGTGACTGAGACACTGGTTGTGTGTGTGTGTGTGTGTGTGTGACTGAGACACCGGTTGTGTGAGTGACTGAGACACTGTGTGAGTGTGTGTGTGACAGAGTGTGAGACACCGGTTCTGTGAGTGACAGAGACACCGGTTCTGTGAGTGACAGAGACACCGGTTCTGTGTGTGTGTGACTGAGTGGTTGTGTGTGTGTGACTGAGACACTGTGGTGACTGTGTGTGACAGACACTGGTTGACACTGGTTCTGTGACAGACACTGGTGTGTGTGTGTGTGTGACTGAGACACTGGTTGTGTGTGTGTGTGTGTGTGTGTGTGACTGAGACACTGGTTGTGTGTGTGTGTGTGTGTGACTGAGACACTGGTTGTGTGTGTGTGTGTGTGTGTGTGTGACTGAGACACTGGTACTGTGTGTGTGTGTGTGTGTGTGTGACTGAGGCACTGTGTACTATGTGTGTGTGTGACTGAGGCACTGGTACTATGTGTGTGTGTGACTGAGACACTGGTACTATGTGTGTGTGACTGAGACACTGGTACTATGTGTGTGTGACTGAGACACTGGTACTATGTGTGTGTGACTGAGACACTGGTACTATGTGTGTGTGACTGAGACACTGGTACTATGTGTGTGTGACTGAGACACTGGTACTATGTGTGTGTGACTGAGACACTGGTACTATGTGTGTGTGACTGAGACACTGGTACTATGTTATTTCTTACATTGGTACCCCAGGTCATCTTAGGTTTCATTACAAACAGTCGGTAAGAACTACTGAATATAAGAGCAGCGTCAACTATCAGTACGACCAAGAATATGACTTTCGCGAAGTGGATCCTGTGTTCTGCCTTTCACCCAGGACAACGGAATGGATCCCAGCCGGCAACCCAAAACAACGACTTCGTAAAAGAAGGAAACGAAGCGGTCTTCTGGTCAGACTCCAGAGACGGGCACATCGTGCACCACTCCCTAGCATACTTCTCGCCAATGTCCAGTCTCTTGACAACAAGGTTGATGAAATCCGAGCAAGGGTAGCATTCCAGAGGGACATCAGAGACTGTAACGTTCTTTGCTTCACAGAAACATGGCTCACTCGAGAGACGCTATCGGAGGTGGTGCAGCCAGCTGGTTTCTCCACGCATCGCGCCGACAGAAACAAACATCTTTCTAGTAAGAAGAGGGGAGGGGGCGTATGCCTTATGGCTAACGAGACGTGGTGTGGTCACAACAACATACAGGAGCTCAAGTCCTTCTGTTCACCTGATTTAGAATTCCTCACAATCAAATGTCGACCGCATTATCTACCAAGGGAATTCTCTTTGATTATAATCACAGCTGTATATATTCCCCCCCAAGCAGACACAAACTTTTGCAAACTGGAATCAACATATCCTGAGGCTGCATTCATTGTAGCTGGGGATTTTAACAAGGCTAATCTGAAAACAAGACTCCCTAAATTGTATCAGCATATCGATTGCGCAACCAGGGCTGGTAAAACCTTGGATCATTGCTATTCTAACTTCCGCGACGCATATAAGGCCCTCCCCCGCCCTCCTTTCGGAAAAGCTGACCAAGACTCCATTTTGTTGCTCCCTGCCGACAGACAGAAGCTAAAACAAGAAACTCCCGCGCTGAGGTCTGTTCAACGCTGGTCCGACCAATCTGATTCCACGCTCCAAGACTGCTTCCATCACGTGGACTGGGATATGTTTCGTATTGCGTCAAACAACAACATTGACGAATACGCTGATTCGGTGAGCGAGTTCATTAGAACGTACGTTGAAGATGTCGTTCCCATAGCAACGATTAAAACATTCCCAAACCAGAAACCGTGGATTGATGGCAGCATTCGCGTGAAACTGAAAGCGCCAACCACTGCTTTTAATCAGGGCAAGGTGACCGGAAACATGACCGAATACAAACAGTGTAGCTATTCCCTCCGCAAGGCAATCAAACAAGCTAAGCGTCAGTATAGAGACAAAGTAGAATCGCAATTCAACGGCTCAGACACAAGAGGTATGTGGCAGGGTCTACAGTCAATCACGGATTACAAAAAGAAAACCAGCCCAGTCACAGACCAGGATGTCTTGCACCCAGGCAGACTAAATAACTTTTTTGCCCTTTTTGAGGACAATACAGTGCCACTGACACGGCCTGCAACGGAAACATGCGGTCTCTCCTTCACTGCAGCCGAGGTGAGTAAAACATTTAAACATGTTAACCCTCGCAAGGCTGCAGGCCCAGACGGCATCCCCAGCCGCGCCATCAGAGCATGCGCAGACCAGCTGGCTGGTGTGTTTACGGACATATTCAATCAATCCCTATACCAGTCTGCTGTTCCCACATGCTTCAAGAGGGCCACCATTGTTCCTGTTCCCAAGAAAGCTAAGGTAACTGAGCTAAATGACTACCACCCCGTAGCACTCACTTCCGTCATCATGAAGTGCTTTGAGAGACTAGTCAAGGACCATATCACCTCCACCCTACCTGACACCCTAGACCCACTCCAATTTGCTTACCGCCCAAATAGGTCCACAGACGATGCAATCTCAACCACACTGCCCACTGCCCTAACCCATCTGGACAAGAGGAATACCGATGTGAGAATGCTGTTCATCGACTACAGCTCAGCATTTAACACCATAGTACCCTCCAAACTCGTCATCAAGCTCGAGACCCTGGGTCTCGACACCGCCCTGTGCAACTGGGTACTGGACTTCCTGACGGGCCGCCCCCAGGTGGTGAGGGTAGGTAACAACATCTCCACCCCATTGATCCTCAACACTGGGGCACTACAAGGGTGCGTTCTGAGCCCTCTCCTGTACTCCCTGTTCACCCAAGACTGCATGGCCACGCACGCCTCCAACTCAATCATCAAGTTTGATTTCAAGGTTTTACTGCTAACCTACAAAGCATTACATGGGCTTGCTCCGACCTATCTCTCTGATTTGGTCCTGCCGTACATACCTACATGTACGCTACGGTCACAAGTGCGCAGGCCTCCTAATTGTCCCTAGAATTTCTAAGCAAACAGCTGGAGGCAGGGCTTTCTCCTATAGATCTCCATTTTTATGGAATGGTCTGCCTACCCATGTAAGAGACACAAACTCGGTCTCAACCTTTAAGTCTTTACTGAAGACTCATCTCTTCAGTGGGTCATATGATTGAGTGTAGTCTGGCCCAGGAGTGGGAAGGTGAACGGAAAGGCTCTGGAGCAACGAACCGCCCTTGCTGTCTCTGCCTGGCCTGTTTCCATCTTTCCACTGGGATTCTCTGCCTCTAACGCTATTACAGGGGCTGAGTCACTGGCTTACTGGGGCTCTTTCATACCGTCCCTGGGAGGGGTGCGTCACTTGAGTGGGTTGAGTCACTGATGTGATCTTCCTGTCTGGGTTGGCGCCCCCCCCCCCTTGGGTTGTGCCGTGGCGGAGATCTTTGTGGGCTACACTCGGCCTCGTCTCAGGATGGTAAGTTGGTGGTTGAAGATATCCCTCTAGTAGTGTGGGGGCTGTGCTTTGGCAAAGTGGGTGGGGTTATATCCTCCCTGTTTGGCCCTGTCCGAGGGTGTCCTCGGATGGGGCCACAGTGTCTCCTGAGCCCTCCTGTCTCAGCCTCCAGTATTTATGCTGCAGTAGTTTATGTGTCAGGGGGCTCGGGTCAGTTTGTTATATCTGGAGTACTTCTCCTGTCCTATTCGGTGTCCTGTGTGAATTTAAGTGTGCTCTCTCTAATTCTCTCTTTCTTTCTCTCTATTGGAGGACCTGAGCCCTAGGACCATGCCTCAGGACTACCTGACATGATGACTCCTTGCTGTCCCCAGTCCACCTGGCCGTGCTGCTGCTCCAGTTTCAACTTTTCTGCCTTATTATTATTGGACCATGCTGGTCATTTATGAACATTTGAACATCTTGGCCATGTTCTGTTATAATCTCCACCCGGCACAGCCAGAAGAGGACTGGCCACCCCACATAGCCTGGTTCCTCTCTAGGTTTCTTCTTAGGTTTTGGCCTTTCTAGGGAGTTTTTCCTAGCCACCGTGCTTCTACACCTGCATTGCTTGTTGTTTGGGGTTTTAGGCTGGGTTTCTGTACAGCACTTTGAGATATCAGCTGATGTACGAAGGGCTATATAAATACATTTGATTTGATTTTGCGGACGACAACAGTGGTAGGCTTGATTACCAACAACAACGAGACGGCCTACAGGGAGGAGGTGAGGGCCCTCGGAGTGTGGTGTCAGGAAAATAACCTCCCACTCAACGTCAACAAAACTAAGGAGATGATTGTGGACTTCAAGAAACAGCAGAGGGAACACCCCCCTATCCACATCGATGGAATAGTAGTAAGTTAAGTTCCTCGGCATACACATCACAGACAAACTGAATTGGTCCACCCACACAGACAGCATCGTGAAGAAGGCGCAGCAGCGCCTCTTCAACCTCAGGAGGCTGAAGAAATTCGGCTCGTCACCAAAAGCACTCACAAACTTCTACAGATGCACAATTGAGAGCATCCTGTCGGGCTGTATCACCGCCTGGTACGGCAACTGCTCCGCCCACAACCGTAAGGCTCTCCAGAGGGTAGTGAGGTCTGCACAACGCATCACCGGGGGCAAACTACCTGTCCACCAGGACACCTACACCACCCGATGTCACAGGAAGGCCATAAAGATCAACAACCACCCGAGCCACTGCCTGTTCACCCCGCTATCATCCAGAAGGCGAGGTCAGTACAGGTGCATCAAAGCTGGGACCGAGAGACTGAAAAACAGCTTCTATCTCAAGGCCATCAGACTGTTAAACAGCCACCACTAACATTGAGTGGCTGCTGCCAACACACTGACTCAACTCCAGCCAGAATTGATGTAAAATGTATCACTAGCCACTTTAAACAATGCTACTTAATATAATGTTTACATACCGTACATTATTCATCTCATATGTATACGTATATACTGTACTCTATATTATCTACTGCATCTTTATGTAATACATGTATCACTAGCCACTTTAAACAATGCCACTTAATATAATATAATGTTTACATACCTTACATTACTCATCTCATATGTATATGTATATACTGTACTCTATATCATCTATCATCTACTGCATCTTTATGGGGCGGCAGGGTAGCCTAGTGGTTAAGAGCGTTGGACTAGTAACAGGAAGGTTGCAAGTTCAAACTCCCGAGCTGACAAGGTACAAATCTGTCGTTCTGCCCCTGAACAGGCAGTTAACCCACTGTTCCTAGGCAGTCATTGAAAATAAGAATTTGTTCTTAGCTGACTTGCCTAGTTAAATAAAGGTAAAATAAAAATAAAATGTTATACATGTATCACTAGCCATTTTAAACTATGCCACTTTGTTTACATACCCTACATTACTCATCTCATATGTATATACTGTACTCGATACCATCTACTGCATCTTGCCTATGCCGCTCTGTACCATCACTCATTCATATATCTTTATGTACATATTCTTTATTCTTTATCCCTTTACACTTGTGTGTATAAGGTAGTAGTTTTGGAATTGTTAGTTAGATTACTCGTTGGTTATTACTGCATTGTCGGAACTAGAAGCACAAGCATTTCGCTAACCATGTGTATGTGACAAATACATTTGATTTGATTTGATTTTACTCCACCCCCCTCCTCTCAGAGATAAGAGGCTGAATAGTTGACTCACAACCACCGGTCTGTCGTCCTCACTCGCTTCAAGATGGCCACCGTTGTTCCTGTACCCAGGACAAGCTAAGGTAACTGAACTGTCTATCTGCCCAGTAGCACACGAATACTCACTTCTGTCATCATCAAGTGGTTTGAAAGGCTCGTCAAGGATCACATCAGCTCCACCGTACCCGACACCCTAGACCCACAACTATTTTGTATACCGCCCTAAAAGATCCACGGGCAATGCAATCGCCGTTTCACTGCACAACGCCCTATCCCACCTGGACAACAGGACTACCTACGTGAGAATGCTGTTCATCGACTATAGCTCAGCATAACTCCAAGCTCGTCACTAAGCTCACGGTTCTGGTTCTGATCTCCTCTCTGTGCAACAGGGTCATGGACTTCCTGACAGGCCGACCCCAAGCAGTGAAGGTAGGCAACACCTCCGCCACGTTGATCCTCAACACTGGGGCCCCACAGGGGTGCGTGCTCAGCCCCCTCCTGTACTTCCTGTTCACCCATGACGGCGTGGTCACGCATGACTCCAACTCAATCATCAAGTTAGCAGACGATACAACAGCAGTAGGCCTGATTACCAACAATGACGAGACGGCCTACAGGGAGGAGGGGAGGGTCCCGGTGGAGTGTTGCCAGGAAAATAACCTCTCCCTCCACATCAACAACATTAAGGAACTGATCGTGGAATTCAGGAGACAGAAGAGGGGGGCACAACCCCATCCTCATCGAAGGGGCACCAGCGGATAGGGTCAAAAGATTCAAGGTCCTCGGCGACATAACTGAGGACCTGAAATCAAACAGCGCCTCAGAAATGTGGCCCCTAAGACCCTCACAAACTTCTATAGATGCACCGCTGAGAGCATTCTGTCGGGTATGCATCACCGCCTGGTACGCCAACTGCACTGCCCTCAACCACAAGGCACACGAGAGGCCGATGCGGTCAGACCAACACATCATCAGGGGTACGCTGCCTGCCCTCCAGGACATTTACAGCACTCTGTGTCAAAGGAAGGCCAAGAAGATCATTAAGGACCTCAGTCACCCGAGACAAGGAGTGTTTACTCGGCTACTTAATCGGTGTTATTTGGGGTTTTAATTGGATTCTCTGTGCTTTTTTTAAACATTTTAATTATTTGTGTACTTGTTTGACATTTTACTGAGTGAGAGGTGTGAGATAGCGAGAGGCATGAGAGACAGGTGAGATAGACAGAACAAGAGGCTAGAGGAGAGAGAGGCTAGAGGAGAGAGTTGAGAAAGACAGAACGAGATGTGCGAGAGAGCGAGAGGCCAGAGAAGAGAGAGAGGCGAAATAGACAGAGAGACAGAGGGAGAGGCGAGAGAGACACAGAGAGAGGCGAGAGAGACAGAGCAAGAGGCGAGAGAGACAGAGCAAGAGGCGAGAGAGACAGAGCAAGAGGCGAGAGAGACAGAGCAAGAGGCGAGAGAGACAGAGCAAGAGGCGAGAGAGACAGAGCAAGAGGCGAGAGAGACAGAGAGAGAGGCGAGAGAGGCGAGAGAGACAGAGAGAGAGGCGAGAGAGACAGAGAGAGAGGTGAGAGAGACAGAGAGAGGCGAGAGAGACGAGAGAGAGAGAGAGGCAAGAGAGAGAGGGAGAGGCAAGAGAGACCGAGAGCAGCGAGAGAGACCGAGAGCAGCGAGAGAGACAGAGAGAGGGAGAGGCAAGACAGACAGAGAGCAGCGAGAGAGGCGAGAGAGAGGTCGAAAGAGAGAGAGGTGAGACGAGAAGTGAGAGAGAGATAATGTAGCGAGGGTGAATAGTTTACACCACCACCACATCTGAACTGTGGCTGCTGCTATGAGAGTCACACAGGAAGGGAAACACAGGGCACACACACCGTGGGAGATGTGGGCAGAACACACACACACACACACACACACACACACACACACACACACACACACACACACACACAGAGAGATGTGGGCAGTAGAGGTTGACACGGGTCTTGCAGGAATCTGGCAGAAATGGGAGTCAAGTTCTAGACAAGATCAACAGTCTACAGTACTGGATCAACAGTCTACAGGAACTGGCAGTTCAGGCCAACAGTCTACAAGAACGGGCAGTACAGGACAGGATCAACAGTCTACAGGACAGGATCAACAGTCTACAGGAACTGGATCAACAGTCTACAGGAACGGACAATACAGGATCAACAATCTACAGGAACAAACAGTACAGGACCGACAGTCTACAGGACAGGATCAACAGACAGGACCGACAGTCTACAGGACAGGATCAACAGTCTACAGGACAGGATCAACAGTCTACAGGACAGGATCAACAGTCTACAGGAACTGGATCAACAGTCTACAGGAACTGGATCAACAGTCTACAGGACAGGATCAACAGTCTACAGGAACTGGATCAACAGTCTACAGGAACTGGATCAACAGTCTACAGGAACGGGCAGTACAGGCCAACAGTCTACAGGAACGGGCAGTACAGGCCAACAGTCTACAGGAACAGGCAGTACAGGACAGGATCAACAGTCTACAGGAACGGACAATACAGGATCAACAGTCTACAGGACAGGATCAACAGTCTACGGGACAGGATCAACAGTCTACGGGACAGGACCGACAGTCTACAGGACAGGATCAACAGTCTACAGGACCGACAGTCTACAGGACAGGATCAACAGTCTACAGGACCGACAGTCTACAGGACAGGATCAACAGTCTACAGGACAGGATCGACAGTCTACAGGACAGGATCAACAGTCTACAGGACAGGATCAACAGTCTACAGGACAGGATCAACAGTCTACAGGACAGGATCAACAGTCTACAGGACAGGATCAACAGTCTACAGGACAGGATCAACAGTCTACAGGACAGGATCAACAGTCTACAGGACAGGATCAACAGTCTACAGGAATAGTTGTAAAGTGAGTTTTTTGGGGCGGAAATACGTCATGTGTGGAGCATTTCATAAAAACAACTGTGGCCTAATCCAGTTTAAATAAATAAGTAATAAATGTTGATTTCCCCCTCCCTCTTCCGTCAGCTCACTCGCACCTCGCTCCAGTTGTTGCCAGTCATTAGGCTACCTCAGAGTCAGATGCCAACCTACGTCAGTGTACAAGGAAGGAACCGAGTACACAGCCTGTAAAGAAACATTATAGTCTACCAACCAGAGAGCGGGACAAGTGGCCTGAAGCGGCACAGCTCCTCCACTCCGAGCAATCTTACCGCACAATTGTTTGTTTATTTAACTAAACCTGTGCTAACTTTTTTCCTTTCATCTTTATTTAACCAGGTAGGCCAGTTGAGAACAAATTCTCATTTATAACTGTGACCGTGCCAAGATAAAGCAAAGCAGTGCAACAATGAGGTAGGTAGATTGGATGGGCTATTTACAGATGGACTATGTACAGCTGCAGCAATCGGTAAGCTGCTCTGACAGTTGACGTTTAAAGTTAGTGAGGGAGATATAAGTCTCCAACTTCAGCAATTTTTGCAATTCGTTCCAGTCATTAGCAGCAGAGAACTGGAAGGAAAGGTGGCCAAATGAAGTGTTGTCTTTTGGGATGACCAGTGAGACATACCTGCTGGAGCGCGTGCTACGGGTGGGTGTTGCTATGGTGACCAGTGAGCTGAGATAAGGCGGAGCTTTACCTATCAAAGACTTATAGATGACCTGGAAGGTGAAATTAAAAAAGGAAGACAGACAATGCAGTAGTGCCGCTCAGTGTTTTTTAAATACGTTGTAAATGTTCCTAAGTGCTCAGCTGTAGACTACAGTTTAATGTGCTCAGTGGTAGGCTACAGTTTAATGCCAGTGCTGTGCTGAGCAGACCATCCTGCTGTGGTCTCTGTCCTCTTCCTTAATGATCTACATCCAGGTTATTTAGAATACACTCATCCAGAGATACACGGCCCACATTCAGTACATTTTAACTTTTTTTTTTTATTTATTTCACCTTTATTTAACCAGGTAGGCTAGTTGAGAACAAGTTCTCATTTGCAACTGCGACCTGGCCAAGATAAAGCTTAGCAGTGTGAACAGACAACACAGAGTTACACATGGAGTAAACTAAAATAGGTAAGACAACCACATACCACAGTTGTATATTGCATTACTGAAATGATTTTCAATACGTCCTAAACAAAGACAATAGCCTACATATGTGTGAAAAATGAGGACGGGATGGGAGTGATTTTCTCAGGAAGGGACAGGAAAGTTCCGGAGTTATAGAAAGGACTGAATTCTCACTCCCGTGTCAACCTCTAGTGGGCAGACCACACACTGAGGTAGACCTGGGCAGACCACACACTGAGGTAGACCTGGGCAGACCACACACTGAGGTAGACCTGGGCAGACCACACACTGAGGTAGACCTGGGCAGACCACACACTGAGGTAGACCTGGGCAGACCACACACTGAGGTAGACCTGGGCAGACCACACACTGAGGTAGACCTGGGCAGACCACACACTGAGGTAGATCTGGGCAGACCACACACTGAGGTAGACCTGGGCAGACCACACACTGAGGTAGACCTGGGCAGACCACACACTGAGGTAGATCTGGGCAGACCACACACTGAGGTAGACGTGGGCAGACAACACACTGAGGTAGACGTGGGCAGACAACACACTGAGGTAGATGTGGGCAGACAACACACTGAGGTAGATGTGGGCAGACAACACACTGAGGTAGATGTGGGCAGACCACACACCTTCAGATTTTTCAACTTGCTGTTGAACTGCTGGCAGCCTAACTTGGACCTGCTGGTTATTTCCTATCTTAATCTGGACACTGGGTTTGGATTGTAAACTATACAATCAGTATCAGTAATCAGACAGTGCTCAAGCCAAAACAGACCTTATCTGTTCCAACAGCTTTCCTGTTTACCAGCTCCTTCGAAAGGAGAAGAAACTGAGGGCTCCGCACCCTCACAAGACGATCACACTGAGCAGGAGAGAAAAAGGGAAGTACTAACATGACACACACACACGCTCACAAGTTTAATAAGACAAATGAGTCCTTCTGAAAAGATTGATGCTACAAACTATGACTTACCTCAACCTCTAATCCTTCTAACTAACTAACTCCTCCTAACTAACTAACTAACTCCTCCTCACTAACTAACTAACTCCTCCTCACTAACTAACTAACTCCTCCCCCTAACTAACTAACAAACTAACTCCTCCTAACTAACTCACCCTAACTAACCCACCCTAACTAACAAATCCTAACTAACTCACTCCTCCTAACTAACTCACTCCTCCTAACTCATTCACTCACTCACTCACTCACTCACTCACTCACTCCTCCTAACTAACTAACTAACTCCCCCTCACTAACTCCTCCTCCTCCTCCTCCTCCTCACTAACTCCTCCTCCTCCTCCTCCTCACTAACTAACTCCTGACCCTAACTAACTAACTCCTCACCCTAACTAACTAACTCCTCCTAACTAACTAACCCCTCCTCCTAATTAACTAACTCCTCCTCCTCACTAACTAACTCCTCACTAACTAACTCCTCCTCTCCCTAACTAACTCCTCCTCCTCACTAACTCCTCCTCCTCACTAACTAACTCCTCACTAACTAACTCCTCCTCTCCCTAACTAACTCCTCCTCTCCCTAACTAACTCCTCCTCCTCCTAACTCCTCCTCCTCCTCCTAACTCCTCCTCCTAACTCCTCCTCCTCCTAACTCCTCCTCCTCACTAACTCCTCCTCACTAACTCCTCCTCCTCATCCTCACTAACTCCTCCTCCTCATCCTCACTAACTAACTCCTCCTCATCCTCACTAACTAACTCCTCCTCCTCCTCACTAACTCCTCCTCACTAACTAACTCCTCCTCCTCCTCACTAACTCCTCCTCCTCCTCACTAACTCCTCCTCCTCGCTAACTCCTCCTCCTCGCTAACTCCTCCTCCTCCTCGCTAACTCCTCCTCCTCCTCGCTAACTAACTGCTCCTCACTAACTAACTCCTCCTCCTCACTAACTAACCCCTCCTCCTCACTAACTAACCCATCCTCCTCCTCACTAACTAACTCCTCCTCCTCACTAACTAACTCCTCCTCCTCCTCCTAACTAACTCCTCCTCCTCCTCACTAACGCCTCCTCCTCCTCACTAACTAACTCCTCCTCCTCCTACTCACTAACTCCTCCTCCTACTCACTAACTCCTCCTCCTCCTCACTAACTCCTCCTCCTCCTAACTAACTCCTCCTCCTCACTAACTAACTCCTCCTCCTCACTAACTAACTCCTCCTCCTCACTAACTAACTCCTCACTAACTAACTCCTCACTAACTAACTCCTCACTAACTAACTCCTCACTAACTAACTCCTCCTCCTCCTAACTACCTCCTCCTCCTCCTAACTAACTCCTCCTCCTCCTCACTAACTCCTCCTCACTAACTCCTCCTCCTCACTAACTAACTCCTCACTAACTAACTCCTCCTCCTCACTAACTAACTCCTCCTCCTCACTAACTAACTCCTCCTCCTCACTAACTAACTCCTCCCTAACTAACTCCTCCCTAACTAACTCCTCCCTAACTAACTCCTCCCTAACTAACTCCTCCCTAACTAACTCCTCCTCCTCCTAACTAACTCCTCCTCCTCCTCACTAACTCCTCCTCCTCCTCACTAACTCCTCCTCCTCCTCACTAACTCCTCCTCCTCCTCACTAACTAACTCCTCACTAACAAACTCCTCCTCACTAACTAAATACTCACCCTAACTAACTAAATACTCACCCTAACTAACTAACTCCTCACCCTAACTAATTAACTCTACACCCTAACTAACTAACTCCTCACTCTAAATAACTCCTCCTCACTCTAAATAACTCCTCCTCCTAATTAACTAACTAACCCCTCCTAATTAACTAACTCCTCCTCCTAATTAACTAACTCCTCCTCCTCACTAACTAACTCCTCCTCCTCACTAACTAACTCCTCCTCCTCACTAACTAACTCCTCCTCCTCACTAACTAACTCCTCCTCCTCACTAACTAACTCCTCACTAACTAACTCCTCACTAACTAACTCCTCACTAACTAACTCCTCACTAACTAACTCCTCACTAACTAACTCCTCACTAACTAACTCCTCACTAACTAACTCCTCACAAACTAAATCCTCCTCCTCCTAACTAACTCCTCCTCACTAACTCCTCCTCCTCACTAACTAACTCCTCCTCCTCACTAACTAACTCCTCCTCCTCACTAACTAACTCCTCCTCCTCACTAACTAACTCCTCCTCCTCACTAACTAACTCCTCCTCCTAACTAACTCCTCCTCCTCCTAACTAACTCCTCCTCCTCCTAACTAACTCCTCCTCCTCACTAACTAACTCCTCCTCCTCACTAACTAACTCCTCCTCCTCACTAACTAACTCCTCCTCCTCACTAACTAACTCCTCCTCCTCACTAACTAACTCCTCCTCCTCACTAACTAACTCCTCCTCCTCCTCACTAACTAACTCCTCCTCACTAACTAACTCCTCCTCCTCACTAACTCACTAACTCACTCCTCACTAACTCACTAACTAACTCCTCACTAACTAACTCCTCACTAACTAACTCCTCACTAACTAACTCCTCACTAATTAACTCCTCACTAACTCCTCACTAACTAACTCCTCCTCCTCACTAACTAACTCCTCCTCCTCACTAACTAACTCCTCCTCCTCACTAACTCACTCCTCCTCCTCACTAACTCACTCCTCACTAACTCACTCCTCACTAACTCACTCCTCACTAACTCACTCCTCACTAACTCACTCCTCACTAACTCACTCCTCACTAACTCACTCCTCACTAACTCACTCCTCACTAACTAACTCCTCACTAACTAACTCCTCACTAACTAACTCCTCACTAACTAACTCCTCACTAACTAACTCCTCCTAACTAACTCCTCCTCCTCCTAACTAACTCCTCCTCCTCCTAACTAACTAACTCCTCCCTAACTAACTCCTCCTCCTCCTCACTAACTAACTCCTCCTCCTCACTAACTAACTCCTCACTAACAAACTCCTCCTCACTAACAAACTCCTCACCCTAACTAACTAACTAACTCCTCACCCTAACTAACTAACTAACTCCTCACCCTAACTAACTAACTAACTCCTCACCCTAACTAACTAACTAACTCCTCACCCTAACTAACTAACTAACTCCTCACCCTAACTAACTAACTCCTCACTCCTCTAACTAACTCCTCACCCTAACTAACTAACTCACTCACTAACTAACTAACTCCTCACCCTAACTAACTAACTCCTCACCCTAACCCTAAACTAACTAACTCCTCACCCTAACTAACTAACTCCTCCTAACTAACTAACTCCTCTCCTAACTAACTAACTAACTCCTCCACCCTAACTAACTAACTCCTCACCCTAACTAACTAACTCCTCACCCTAACTAACTAACTCCTCACCCTAACTAACTAACTCCTCACCCTAACTAACTAACTCCTCACCCTAACTAACTAACTCCTCACCCTAACTAACTAACTCCTCACCCTAACTAACTAACTCCTCACCCTAACTAACTAACTCCTCACCCTAACTAACTAACTGCTCACCCTAACTAACTAACTCCTCACCCTAACTAACTAACTCCTCACCCTAACTAACTAACTGCTCACCCTAACTAACTAACTTCTCACCCTAACTAACTAACTCCTCACTCTAAATAACTCCTCCTCCTAACTAACCCCTCCTAATTAACTAACTCCTCCTCCTAATTAACTAACTCCTCCTCCTAATTAACTAACTACTCACTAACTAACTCCTCCTCCTCCCTAACCCCTCCTCCTAACTAACTCCTCCTCCTCACTAACTAACTAACTCCTCCTCCTCCTCACTAACTCCTCCTCACTAACTCCTCCTCCTCCTCACTAACTCCTCCTCCTCGCTAACTAACTCCTCCTCCTCGCTAACTAACTCCTCCTCCTCGCTAACTAACTCCTCCTCCTCGCTAACTAACTCCTCACCCTAGCTAACTCCTCACCCTAGCTAACTCCTCACCCTAGCTAACTCCTCACCCTAACTAACTCCTCACCCTAACTAACTCCTCCTCCTAACTCCTCCTCCTCCTAACTCCTCCTCCTCCTCACTAACAGGTGAATAGTGTGTAGGGAATAGGTGGCACTGTGTAGGGAATAGGTGGCACTGTGTAGGGAATAGGTGGCACTGTGTAGGGAATAGGTGGCACTGTGTAGGGAATAGGTGGCACTGTGTAGGGAATAGGTGGCACTGTGTAGGGAATAGGTGGCACTGTGTAGAGAATATGTGGCACTGTGTAGGGAATAGGTGGCACTGTGTAGGGAATAGGTGGCACTGTGTAGAGAATAGGTGGCACTGTAGGGAATAGGTGGCACTGTGTAGGGAATAGGTGGCACTGTGTAGGGAATAGGTGGCACTGTGTAGGGAATAGGTGGCACTGTGTAGGGAATAGGTGGCACTGTGTAGGGAATAGGTGGCACTGTGTAGGGAATAGGTGGCACTGTGTAGGGAATAGGTGGCACTGTGTAGGGAATAGGTGGCACTGTGTAGGGAATAGGTGGCACTGTGTAGGGAATAGGTGGCACTGTGTAGGGAATAGGTGGCACTGTGTAGGGAATAGGTGGCACTGTGTAGGGAATAGGTGGCACTGTGTAGGGAATAGGTGGCACTGTGTAGGGAATAGGTGGCACTGTGTAGGGAATAGGTGGCACTGTGTGGCACTGAGTAGGGAATAGGTGGCACTGTGTAGGGAATAGGTGGCACTGTGTAGGGAATAGGTGGCACTGTGTAGGGAATAGGTGGCACTGTGTAGGGAATAGGTGGCACTGTGTAGGGAATAGGTGGCACTGTGCAGGTGGCACTGTGTAGGGAATAGGTGGCACTGTGTAGGGAATAGGTGGCACTGTGTAGGGAATAGGTGGCACTGTGTAGGGAATAGGTGGCACTGTGTAGGGAATAGGTGGCACTGTGTAGGGAATAGGTGGCACTGTGTAGGGAATAGGTGGCACTGTGTAGGGAATAGGTGGCACTGTGTAGGGAATAGGTGGCACTGTGTACTGTGGGAATAGGTGGCACTGTGTAGGGAATAGGTGGCACTGTGTAGGGAATAGGTGGCACTGTGTAGGGAATAGGTGGCACTGTGTAGGGAATAGGTGGCACTGTGTAGGGAATAGGTGGCACTGTGTAGGGAATAGGTGGCACTGTGTAGGGAATAGGTGGCACTGTGTAGGGAATAGGTGGCACTGTGTAGGGAATAGGTGGCACTGTGTAGGGAATAGGTGGCACTGTGTAGGGAATAGGTGGCACTGTGTAGGGAATAGGTGGCACTGTGTAGGGAATAGGTGGCCACTGTGTAGAGAATAGGTGGCACTGTGTAGAGAATAGGTGGCCATTGAAGACAGCCACAGTTTTTTAAAGAAAATGAATTCGATAGACCGATTTAATAATAGAAGCGTCTATTTTAGTCTTGTGGTATTACCCTAGAAAGGTGTTTAAACCTACTCTTTTAGAGTTTCTCTTCTGTTCCTTTGATTTCACTTAAGAGGATCACATGTTTTTTTTTGATAACTAAAGGAAGAACTGTGTATTATAAGTACCATCACATTGACTTCCTTCTCATACACACACACACACACACACACACACACACACACACACACACACACACACACACACACACACACACACACACACACACACACACACACACACACACACACACACACACACACACACACACACACACACACACACACACACACACACACACACACCATAAGGAGGCGCAGGCCTGTTAGGTGTGTTCTTAGGTGGTAGCACAGGGTTGATTGGTTTCTGCTCACAACGCCAGAATAAAGACAAAAAAACAAACATCCAAAATTGACATTTTTTACAACAGAGGTACTATATTTTTCACAAGCTTTTAGTTAAGAGCCTACATCTAGTTGCCTTGACAGTCAGAGAGCCTCCCTGTATTCAGGTGGAGAATAATACCATATCGATGTCAGTCATCGTATTTATTTGGGAATATATTGCTATAAAGCAGTACTTATATATGATTTACATCCACAATGCTCCCCGGTAACCTACCTTTTTAGACATTTGACTGAAGTCTGCGAATCCACTCTTTCCTCCAAAAGCGTTGCCACCGAAAGGGTCCACTGTTCCGAAGCCATCTACAAACAGAACAACAACACAACAACCATAAAAACACTTCATATGGAAACATCCAGGGAACAAACGAGCTACTGAAGCTGCCCGGGAAACCACACAGAGAGAATACAGAGAAAGGGGAGCACTGAGGTGGGTTACTGTGAGCAGCACTGTGGTGGGTTACTGTGAGCAGCACCGTGGTGGGTTACTGTGAGCAGCACTCTGGTGGGTTACTGTGAGCAGCACTCTGGTGGGTTACTGTGAGCAGCACTGTGGTGGGTTACTGTGAGCAGCACCGTGGTGGGTTACTGTGAGCAGCATTGTGGTGGGTTACTGTGAGCAGCACTCTGGTGGGTTACTGTGAGCAGCACTCTGGTGGGTTACTGTGAGCAGCACCGTGGTGGGTTACTGTGAGCAGCACTGTGGTGGGTTACTGTGAGCAGCACTGTGGTGGGTTACTGTGAGCAGCACCGTGGTGGGTTACTGTGAGCAGCACTCTGGTGGGTTACTGTGAGCAGCACTCTGGTGGGTTACTGTGAGCAGCACTGTGGTGGGTTACTGTGAGCAGCACCGTGGTGGGTTACTGTGAGCAGCACTCTGGTGGGTTACTGTGAGCAGCACTCTGGTGGGTTACTGTGAGCAGCACTCTGGTGGGTTACTGTGAGCAGCACTCTGCTGGGTTACTGTGAGCAGCACTCTGCTGGGTTACTGTGAGCAGCACTCTGGCGGGTTACTGTGAGCAGCACTCTGGCGGGTTACTGTGAGCAGCACGAAGCAGCGTTACTGTGAGCAGCACTGTGGCGGGTTACTGTGAGCAGCACTCTGGCGGGTTACTGTGAGCAGCACTCTGGCGGGTTACTGTGAGCAGCACTCTGGCGGGTTACTGTGAGCAGCACTCTGGCGGGTTACTGTGAGCAGCACTCTGGCGGGTTACTGTGAGCAGCACTCTGGCGGGTTACTGTGAGCAGCACTCTGGCGGGTTACTGTGAGCAGCACGAAGCAGCGTTACTGTGAGCAGCACTGTGGCGGGTTACGTTGAGCAGCACTGTGGCGGGTTACTGTGAGCATCACTGAGCTGGGTTACTGTGAGCAGCACTGAGCTGGGTTACTGTGAGCAGCACCGTGGTGGGTTACTGTGAGCAGCACTCTGGTGGGTTACTGTGAGCAGCACTCTGGTGGGTTACTGTGAGCAGCACTGAGCTGGGTTACTGTGAGCAGCAACGTGGCGGGTTACTGTGAGCAGTACTGAGCTGAGTTACTGTGAGCAGTACTGAGCTGGGTTACTGTGAGCAGTACTGAGCTGGGTTACTGTGAGCAGCACTGTGGTGGGTTACTGTGAGCAGCACCGTGGCGGGTTACTGTGAGCAGCACTGTGGTGGGTTACTGTGAGCAGCACTGTGGTGGGTTACTGTGAGCAGCACCGTGGCGGGTTACTGTGAGCAGTACTGAGCTGGGTTACTGTGAGCAGAACTGAGCTGGGTTACTGTGAGCAGCACCGTGGCGGGTTACTGTGAGCAGTACTGAGCTGAGTTACTGTGAGCAGCACTGTGGTGGGTTACTGTGAGCAGCACTGTGGTGGGTTACTGTGAGCAGCACTGTGGTGGGTTACTGTGAGCAGCACGTGAGCTGGGTTACTGTGAGCAGCACCGTGGTGGGTTACTGTGAGCAGCACCGTGGTGGGTTACTGTGAGCAGCACTCTGGTGGGTTACTGTGAGCAGCACTGTGGTGGGTTACTGTGAGCAGCACTCTGGTGGGTTACTGTGAGCAGCACTCTGGTGGGTTACTGTGAGCAGCACTGTGGTGGGCTACTGTGAGCAGAACTGAGCTGGGCTACTGTGAGCAGCACTGAGCTGGGTTACTGTGAGCAGCACTGAGCTGGGTTACTGTGAGCAGCAACGTGGCGGGTTACTGTGAGCAGTACTGAGCTGAGTTACTGTGAGCAGTACTGAGCTGGGTTACTGTGAGCAGCACTGAGCTGGGTTACTGTGAGCAGCAACGTGGCGGGTTACTGTGAGCAGTACTGAGCTGAGTTACTGTGAGCAGCACCGTGGTGGGTTACTGTGAGCAGCACCGTGATGGGTTACTGTGACCAGCACTCTGGTGGGTTACTGTGAGCAGCACTGTGGTGGGTTACTGTGAGCAGCACTGAGCTGGGTTACTGTGAGCAGTACTGAGCTGGGTTACTGTGAGCAGCACTCTGGTGGGTTACTGTGAGCAGCGCTGACCTGGGTTACTGTGAGCAGCACTGAGCTGGGTTACCGTGAGAAGCACTGTGGTATGCCTTTTTGACTTAACAAATACATTTCCAAATGTAGGTTTCAACATTTTTTATAAACCATTGTAACAAAATATTTGTTTGTTGGGTCGTTCCACCTCAAATAGCACAAGAAAAAGGACTGACCCCACCATCTGAAATCGTTTCTGTAGTTAGTACAACACCAGTCTCAAAGTCAACAGTGAAGAGGCGACTCCAGGATGCTGGCCTTCACAGAAAAAGACATATCTCAGACTGGCCAATAAAAATAAAAGATTAAGATGGGCAAAAGAACACCGACACTGGACAGAGGAACTCTGCCTCAGCATCCCAGAGTCACCTCTTCACTGTTGACATTAAGACTTGTGTTTTGTGGGTACTATTTAATGAAGCTGCCAGTTGAGGACTTGTGAGGCGTCCGTTTCTCAAACTAGACACTCTAATGTACTTGTCCTCTTGCTCAGTTGTGCACCGGGGCCTCCCACTCCTCTTTCTATTCTGGTTAGGGCCAGTTTGCGCTGTTCTGTGAAGGGAGTAGTACACAGCGTTGTACGAGATCTTCAGTTTTTTTCAATTTCCCGCTTGGAACAGCCTTCATTTCTCAGAACAAGAATAGACTGATGAGTTTCAGAAGAAAGTTCTTTGTTTCTGTTCATTTTGAGCCTGTAATCGAACCCACAAATGCTGATGCTCCAGATACTCAACTAGTCTAAAGAAGACCAGTTTTATTACTTCTTTAATCAAAACAACAGTTTTCAGCTGTGCTAACATAATTGCAAAAGAGTTTTCTAATGATCAACTAGCCTTTTAAAATGATAAACTTGGATTAGCTAACAAGACGTGCCATTGGAACACAGGAGTGATGGTTGCTGATACTGGGCCTCTGTACGCCTATGTTGATATTCCATTTTTTTTTTAAATCTGCTGTTTCCAGCTACAATAGTCATTTACAACATTAACTTCTTGGTGACGGGGCAGTATTTTCACATCTGGGTGAACTGCATTCCCAAATTCAACTGCCTGCTACTCATCCACAGAGGATAAGATATGCATATTATTAGTAGATTTGAAGAAACTCTGAAGTTTCTAAAACTATTTGAATCATGTCTATGAGTATAACAGAACTTATGTAGTAGGCGAAACCCCGAGGAAAAACCATTTAGATGTGTTTTTTGAGGTCCCTCTCTTTGCAATGGATTTTCATTGGGAATCCAGATTTCTAAGGGACCTTCTTGCAGTTCCTATCGCTTCCACTGGATGTCAACAGTCTTTAGAAATTGGTTGAAGTTATTTTTTTATTTTACCTTTATTTAACTAGGCAAGTCAGTTAAGAACAAATTCTTATTTTCAATGACGCCCTAAGAACAGCCTGTTCAGGGGCAGAACGACAGATTTGTACCTTGACAGCTCGGGGATTTGAACTTGCAACCTTTCGGTTATTAGTCCAACGCTCTAACCACGAGGCTACCCGGCTACCCTACCCTGCCCTTATTCCGTTGTGTAATTAAGAAGTACGGCCATCTTGAACGAGGGTCACTTGAAGTGTACTGTTAGATAGAGGCGTGTGATCAGAAAGCTAGCTACAGTTTGTTTTCCTCCTGTATTGAACACAGATTGTCCCGTCTTCAATTTTAGTGATTATTTACGTAAAAAAATACCTAAAGTTGAATTACAAAAGTAGTTTGAAATGTAACTTGAGAGATATTTTGTAGTCACGTTGCGCAAGTTGGAACCGGTGTTTTTCTGGATCAAATGCGGCATTTTGGATATATATCGACGGAATTAATCGAACAAAAAAAACATTTGTGATGTTTATGGGACATATTGGAGTGCCAACAAAAGAAGCTTGTCAAAGGTAAGGCATGAATTGTATTTTTATTTCTGCGTTTTGTGTCTCGCCTGCAGGGTTGAAATATGGTTTCTCTCTTTGTTTACGGAGGTGCTATCCTCAGATAATAGCATTGTTTGCTTTAGCAGAAAAGCCTTTTTGAAATCTGACATGTTGGCTGGATTCACAACAAGTGTCGCTTTAATTTGCTATCTTGCATGTGTGATTTAATGAAAGTTAGATTTTTATAGTAATTTATTTGAATTTGGCGCTCTGCATTCTCGCTGGCTTTTGGCCAGGTGGGACATTAGCATCCCACATATCATCCCAGAGAGTTTAATTAACAATGTCTACACTGTATTTCTGATCAGATTTATGTTATTTTAAAACGGACAAAAAAAATGCAACTTTTGAACAGTAGTGTTTATATATATATATATATATATATATATATACACACACACACACACACACACAAATAAATAAATACACACACACACACACACACACACACACACACACACACACACACACACACACACACACAAATATATATATACACACAAACATAAAAATATATATACACACACGCACAACTTCATTGATGGAAGCTACAATCTATCTGCAATATTAAAGCTGATCTACCACCTAAAATATGTTTAAATAATAAACTCCAAGCGAGCTGTCATGTGCCTTTTACTGGGAGTGGTCATCTCCCTGACCAAGACCGAGACCCTTCTCCCCTGATTGCTCAGTTTGGCCGGGCGGCAAGCTCTAAGATTGATGAAAGCCAATGTGTTCTTGGGGACCTTCAATGCAGCAGAAATTTGTTGGTACCCTTCCCCATATCTATGCCTCAACAGAATCCTGTCTCGGAGCTCTATGGAAACTTCCTTCGACCTCATGGCTTGGTTTTTGCTCTGACATGCACTGTCAATTGTGGGACCTTATATAGACAGGTGTGTGCCTTTCCAAATCATGTCTAATCAATTGAATTTACCATAGGTGGACTCCAATCAAGTTGTAGGAACATCAAGGACGATCAATGGAAACAGGATGCACCTGAGATCAATTTCGGTTCTCATAGCAAAGGATCTGAATACTTATGTAAATAAGGTATTTCTGTTTTAAATTTTTATAAATTTGCACAGATTTATAAAAATCTGTTTTTGCTTTGTCATCATGGGGCATTGTGTGTATATTAATGAGGAGAATGTTTTATTTAATCAATTTTAGAATAAGGCTGTAAAAAAGTCAAGGGGTCTGAATGCCTTCCGAATGCACTGTAATTTGATCTCTGAGAAATTAAGTTAATTAACTGCACCCAAATTGGCCATTTTAAATTCACAGGATCCAGATAATATTCGAACAATATAGTACCTAACATCCGAGATGGACCAAACTTTGTCCTACCAATGAGGAAGACATGAGGAATCCCATTCTTTTTTGTCAAAAGCCACCCACGGACCATCCACATCCTATGCAAATCCCAACCCAACAACCAGTATACAGTATCAGTTCTCTATGAAGTAGTATGAAGCTGTGGCTTGGAGTATTGCTTCTCTATACTATGTAATGTATTCCATGTGAACCTGGTGACAACCCTAATAAAATAATACATTTCTTGACAGTCTTATGTTTTTCAATAACATTCTCAGGAAAAACCTCTATGTATTATGATTAGTGACATTTACAATTAAACCCAACCCAACCCAATACCATAACAATTGAAAAACACGAAACAGTGTGTGTTTGAGACTTTTACCATTGAAGACCACAACAGTAGCTAATCCAGACCTTTCTGGAAGGGAATAAACCACACACAAAGGCGGTTGTTTCCTGGACACTGATTAAGCGTAAAATAAGGTCAAACTGAATTGCTTCATGAAGGAGTGGCTTGAATTGTGAGGATGACCACACAGTTTATTTATTTTCATCATGAGCCAAATTTATTTGTTTTCTACCCAAAATAGCTTAGGAAATGTTGTGATCTATTTAATAAATACAAGAGACCAGCAAAATTGATAAGAGTGTGCCAGTATATCAGGAACAGAGGCCAAAACCTGGTACTTACACACTACTTTATGGTAAATAATGCAAACAACATAAATTACTAATTTCTCTGAACAGGGGAAAAAAACACATCAATAGATTCAAAGGGAATACATAACATATTTTGAAGAAGCAATACTCCAAGCCACAGCTTCATACTACTTGTCAAACATAGAGGACTGATACTGTATACTGGTTGATGGGGTGGGATTGGCGTGGGGGGTTCGGTGGGTGGTTTTTGACCATCTCTTGGAGATTTCTAATGTCTGATTCCTTTGTAGGAAGAAGTTTGGTCCAAATCAGATATTGGGTTCTATATTTATTGAATATTATCCGAATCCTATACATTTTAATAGCCAATTTAGGTGCAATAAATTAGCTTAATGTCAGAAATAAAATTACATTACAACAAAATAATGTTTTAGGAATGCCAATCTTACCTGATTCTGACTACAGAAACCATTTCTGAATATTCTGAGATGGTGGGTGTCATGGCGTCTGAAATGGCATGAAACGACTCTGTTGTGACTTGAGAATGCGTGTGACGATAAAGGGGCAGTATGACGTGTGTTACACAGTGTTTTCCTTCTCGTGGCATAGCTCTAAGTTTCCCCCACAGTGTGTCCCTTATTCCTGTGGAGGGTCTCGTTTCACTGGTGCGTAGGAGTGTCAGCCCTAACTTAAAACAACTTCCTCCTCTCTCACTGACTAAGGCATAAAGGCTCGCAGTTCAATAGCGGAGGATGAAGGGAATGAACAGGGGAGGAGGAGAGGAGGAGAGAGGGGATGAGGGGGGAGGAGGGGGAGGAGGAGAGGAGGGAGGAGGGAGGAGGAGAGAGGGGATGAGGAGGAGAGGGGATGAGGGGGGGAGGGAGGAGGGGGGAGGAGGGGGGGAGGAGGAGAGGAGGGGAGGAGGAGGAGGGAGGGGGGAGAGAGGGGGGAGGAGGAGAGGAGGGGGTGGAGGAGAGGAGGGGGAGGGGGGGGGAGGAGGGGAGGAGGGAGGGGGAGGAGGAGAGGAGGGGATGAGGGGGGATGAGGAGGAGGGGAGGAGGAGAGGAGGGGTGGAGGAGAGGAGGGGTGGAGGAGAGGAGGGGTGGAGGAGAGGGGGGAGGAGGAGAGGAGGGGATGAGGAGAGGAGGGGATGAGGAGAGGGGGGATGAGGGGAGGGGGAGGAGGAGAGGGGGGAGTGGGGGATTGAAGAGCTGAACTGGTTAAAGCAGGGGTGCGAGTGTTCTGGTGTTCGTTTTCAAGTCACGCAGACAAAAACACACACAGACACACAGTTTCTGTTATGTTTGGCCTCCACTGCAACTCCTGTTTTTCCAAGGTTATTTTTAGTTGGCCAGCAGTTAAATGCGTAGGTAGCCTACTAAATATAGACCTCCACCACAGGAAAATATGAAGTTACAGTGAGTTTTAAGTTGTATTCCACAAACGAATGCCCAGAAATAAAGTCTAAATGTGCAGGAACACGTCACCTGGGCAGCAGTGAATGAGGGCTTTTATTCAGAAGTCTATAACAACTTTCCTTTTCTCTTAACGACATACAGATAGATGTATCTCAGTGATATACAGATAGATGTATCTTAACGACATACAGATAGATGTATCTCAGTGATATACAGATAGATGTATCTCAGTGATATACAGATAGATGTATCTCTGTGATATACAGATAGATGTATCTTAACGATATACAGATAGGAGTTTGATTATCCTTTTCTGCTTCTAAATCTTGTGAAATTCAGAGTACTTGATGACCTGGTTGTAAATGTTCTCTGACATAGCAGAAAACAAATATTTTGATATCCGCTGCTTTTTGAAAGATACAGAACATTATCTTCATAACTGATAGGATGCTGAGAAGTCAGAAACCGTTTTATCTCATCTTTGTTGTTGTTGTTTTTTACTCTAAATGTCACTTGCAGCTGAAGTATCTGGAGTGCAACTACACTGACTAAAAACAGTCATTCAAATGTAGATACAAGAGTGGGAGTGTAACTACACTGACTAAAAACAGTCATTCAAATGTAGATACAAGAGTGAGTGAGTGAGTGAGTGAGTGAGTGAGTGTGTAAAAGAGGTTGTGTATTGCAGAGGTGAGGTACCTGTAGGCTTGGGGCTGGGCCGGGGGCTGTGGGAGGTTAAGAGATTCCTGCTCCCCAACAGACTGCCACCAGGCTGAGACAGAGACAGGAAGAGAAACACCACTAAGATCAACTCCATCCAGATACTTTCATTCAACTAAATACATGATGTAATTTCAATACCAATATATTCAATAAATATGAACAAAATTACACACAATATAATTTAAGCAATAAGGCCAATATACCACAGCTAAGGGCTGTTCTTAGTCACGACGCAACGCGGAGTGCTTGGATACAGGCCTTAGCCGTGGTATATTGTTCATATACCACAAACCCCCGAGGTGCCTTATTGCTATTATAAACTGTTTTCCAACATAATTAGAACAGTAAAAATACCCGTGGTATACGATCTGATATACCACGTTTGTCAGCCAATCAGCATTCAGGGCTCGACCCACCCAGCTTATAATTCAATATAAATGTATTCAAATATGACATACTGTAAATAAATTACCATAGAAAAGAATATATTAAATAATAACATGTATTACCTTGATGGGGGGAGTAGGTTTTCTACTGAAGGGATCTGCTGAGGCAAACACATCGGTCGTTTTCTTGAAGAAGTCTGAGGAAGCACCCTTGAATGGATCACTCTCTTTGAAGGGATCATCGGCTTCAAATGGATCTGAGAGGATTGAGACAAAATGTGACGAAGATCCTTGTGGATGGAAACATTTGTCATTAACGGTGGTAATATGGAGCTGAAATACCACATGGAGGCCTTTCTGTTCTGTTCAGGTGTACTTCATGAGCCAAGCACATGAAGGCCTTTCTGTTCTGTTCAGGTATACTTCATGATACCTACACGTACGCTACGGTCACAAGATGCAGGCCTCCTAATTGTCCCTAGAATTTCTAAGCAAACAGCTGGAGGCAGGGCTTTCTCCTATAGAGCTCCATTTTTATGGAACGGTCTGCCTACCCATGTCAGAGACGCAAACTTGGTCTCAACCTTTAAGTCTTTACTGAAGACTCATCTCTTCAGTGGGTCATATGATTGAGTGTAGTCTGGCCCAGGAGTGGGAAGGTGAACGGAAAGGCTCTGGAGCAACAAACCACACTTGCTGTCTCTGCCTGGCCTGTTCCCATCTTTCCACTGGGATTCTCTGCCTCTTACCCTATTACAGAGGCTGAGTCACTGGCTTACTGGGGCTCTCTCATATCGTCCCTGGGAGGGGTGCGTCACCTGAGTGGGTTGAGTCACTGATGTGGTCATCCTGTCTGGGTTGGCGCCCCCCCCCTTGGGTTGTGCCGTGGCGGAGATCTTTGTGGGCTATACTCAGCCTTGTCTCAGGATGGTAAGTTGGTGGTTGAAGATATCCCTCTAGTTGTGTGGGGGTTGTGCTTTGGCAAAGTGGGTGGGGTTATATCCTTCCTGTTTGGCCCTGTCCGGGGGTGTCCTTGGATGGGGCCACAGTGTCTCCTGACCCCTCCTGTCTCAGCCTCCAGTATTTATGCTGCAGGAGTTTATGCGTCAAGGGGCTAGGGTCAGTTTGTTATATCTGTAGTACTTCTCCTGTCCTATTCGGGTGCCCTGTGTGAATTTAAGTGTGCTCTCTCTAATTCTCTCTTTCTCTCTTTCTTTCTCTCTCTCGGAGGACCTGGGACCATGCCTCAGGACTACCTGACATGATGACTCCTTGCTGTCCCCAGTCCACCTGGCCGTGCTGCTGCTCCAGTTTCAACTGTTCTGCCTTATTATTATTGGACCATGCTGGTCATTTATGAACATTTGAACATGTTGGCCATGTTCTGTTATAATCTCCACCCGGCACAGCCAGAAGAGGACTGGCCACCCCACATAGCCTGGTTCCTCTCTAGGTTTTTTCCTAGGTTTTGGCCTTTCTAGGGAGTTTTTCCTAGCCACGTGCTTCTACACCTGCATTGCTTGCTGTTTGGGGTTTTAGGCTGGGTTTCTGTACAGCACTTTGAGATATGAGCTGATGTACGAAGGGCTATATAAATAAATTTGATTTGATTTGATGAGCCAAGCACATGGAGGCCTTTCTGTTCTATTCAGGTGTACATTAGCCAAGCACATGTGCTTATGACCACACACTTTTCTCTAAAGGAATAGAACCTCATCGCCTCTGGAAAATACAGTCCTGGGCCATGGAATTACAATCATTCCAGAATTGTTCCAACAATATTTTGCATAAACATACATTTGGTATAATATATTTATAAAGTTACCTTTGAAGGGGTCTGATTTGAAGGGGTCCTCTGTCTGGAAGGGGTCTGCTGTTGGAAGGGGTTCTGGTGTTGATTTGTTGCTGCTGAACATGGCTATCCTCGATTTGAAAGAGTCCTCCTGATTCTGGGAGACAAAATATTCAGATTCCTCAACCTCCAAATCTTCTCCACTTCCATTCAAATCAACTGGATTGCCCAACGTTGGGACAACAACGCTTTACCAAGCGGAACTGAACATAGACGCTTCTTCTTGTAATCTCTAACATAATGAACATTGAATAAAAAGGTATCAAGTCTGTCAGGTGTGAGCAACAGGAAGTGAGGTCACACTAAACACAGTGAGAGCTCCACATGAATAGCTGGGTATATAATATACACTGAGCGTAGAAAGCATTAAGAACACCTTCCCAATATTGAGTTGCTTAAAAATCTTCTTAACCTGTCTCCTCCCCTGATTGAAGTGGATTTAACAAGTGACATCAAAACAGGATTGCTAGTCCATGTCATGGAAAAAGCAAGTTAGATAATTAATGTTTTGTACTCTCAGTGTATATTAAAGTATAGGCAAGCTCTTTCCAGTCTTTGGTTGTCTTTATGAAGCCACTACTTAGCTAAATGTTTTGCAAGGGAAAATAAAAACAAGCATTTCTTATTCAGCTAGTCACTCCCCATTTCAAATCAGTTTTATTCCATTTGATGTCTAATGAACACGACCCTGGTATCATGACAACACTACTCACCCTGGCGCCAAATTCTCCGTTCTCCCTCTCTGAGAATCCTACTTCACTCATGTCTGCCAGGTTGGTCATGCTGCCAGCATGAGTCTGGCTGTGGGTTCCGTTCAGAGCGTTGTTGTATTGCTCTATAGTCTTAGTCACCTCCTGTTGACTGTCCTGGATCTGAGAAAGCTTACTACGAGCCTAAAGGGATAAAGGGATGTCAGTAACACCGGTTGTTCTAGTAAAAGAGAGTAAGTATGTAGGGCTGTTGCGGTGAACGTATTACCGCCACACCGCCAGTCACGAGTCATGACCTCATTTAAACTCCATGTGACCGTTTAGTCACGGTAACAAGGCTTGATGCTGCTGATAGTTATTAGAAACCCACCAAAATTGCTAACTGCCTGGTACTCAGCACTCTATTGTCCCTGTCATCACTGACATCAATACAAATGTAACAGAACATCTAAATCAAGCACTTCATGAGACCCCATGAGCTCATGTTGCACAACATTTCTATTGGCTACGCAATTGTGGGAGAAAACAGAGTGATGGCCTCTAATAAAAAGAGGAGGATCCCATCATTTTTCTATAGGCTAGGCCTACTATATTTATTTATTTATATTTATTATCTCTGCTAATATTAATCACATTTCTTCACATTACAACAGAAGTATAGCCTACCTAGCTGGCATGAATATAAACCACTGGAAAGGCGTCTTACATTCGCTATTTAAGTGCATAGATGTATTATCCCCCTGTTATGAGAAAAGCGCATGATAATGGTCCATTCTAAATCAAAATTAATTTCACACATATATTATTTAAACAAGATGAAATTAAGAACAGTCTGATAGGCCAATACTGTCACCTATCACTTGTGAATGATGTATTATCATTTGTGAATAGCAATCACGCTAATTGATTGCATTTTGGAACATTTTAGTCATTTAGCAGATGCTCGTTTCCAGAGCGACTTACAGGAGCAATTAGAGTCAAGTGCTTTGCTCAAGGGCACATTGTCACATTTCCACCTAAGTTGTCTCGGGGATTCGAACCAGCGACCTTTCAGTTACTGGCCCAACGCTCTTAACCACTAGACCACCTGCTGCCCCTTAAATAAATAAATAAATATCTGATCGGTTGAGTCAGCCTCATTGCATAGAAAAGTTTCTTGTTGATGCTAGTAGTGGTTGTATTCATTTGAGATCTATCGCATCCCACAACTGTCCCAGACTATGTTTGAATTATTTATTTCTCACACAGAAGGACGAGTTGACCAATAGAAAATGTCAACTTTTGTACTATGGGGGATGGTAGATGAACATAGGCTGGTGCTTTTGCTGGTCGTTAGGCCTACTCATCTTGTTAGCTGACAAAAGGTATATGTAGACAGTTCAACATGTGCCTCGGAAAACGATAAGAAGCACGCGCGCAGTTGCGTCCCTGATGTGTCTTTCTTAACTTGTAGCCTACTTCAAAGCGGAGATGCCTGTGAGAAGGACCGGATCACGTGACGGACATTGGCTAATAAGAATTGAGATGTCTGAGAGAGTCATGCGAGTGAGAGGTGCTTCGGAGCACCTGAGATCCTCAAAAAGTTCTACAGCTGCACCATCGAGAGCATCCTGACTGGATGCATCACTGCCTGGTACGGTAATTGCTCGGCCTCCGACCACAAGGCATTACAGAGGGAAGTGCGTACGGCCCAGTACATCACTGGGGTAAAGCTGCCTGCCATCCAGGACCTCTACACCAGGCGGTGTCAGAAGAAGGCCCAAATAATTGTCAAAGACCCCAGCCACCCCAGTCATAGACTGTTCTCTCTACTACCACACGGCAAGCAGTGCCAAGTCTAGGACAAAAAGGCTTCTCAACAGTTTTTACCCCCAAGCCATAAGACTCCTGAACAGGTAATCAAATGGCTACCCGGACTATTTGCATTGTGTGCCCCCTCAACCCCTCTTTTACGCTGCTGCTACTCTCTGTTTATCTTATATGCATAGTCACTTTAACTATACATTAATGTACATACTACATACTACAAGCATTTCTCTACACTCGCATTAACATCTGCTAACCATGTGTATGTGACAAATAAAATTCGATTTGATTTGAATTGGCCCGACCAACCAGTGCCCCCACACAGTGGCTAACTGGGCTATCTGCATTGTGTCCCACCACCCTCCACCCCCTCTTTTACGCTACTGCTACTCTCTGTTCATAATATATGCACAGTCACTTTAACCATATCTACACGTACATACTACCTCAATCAGCCTGACCAACTGGTGTCTGTATATAGCCTCGCTACTTTTATATCCTCGCTACTTTTATAGCCTCACTACTTTTATAGCCTCGCTACCGTTATTTTTCACTGTCTTTTAACTGTTGTTTTTATTTCTTTACTTACCTATTGTTTGCCTAATACCTTTTCTGCACTAGTGGTTAGAGCCTGTAAGTAAGCATTTCACTGTAAGGTCTACCTATACCTGTTGTATTCAGCATTTCACTGTAATTCTAAGCAACTATTGTCTGCTAAAAGCACCTAGTGTAGCCCACGGCCATATGGCATAGCCAGATAAGGGACAACTCAGAGCACTAGTGTAGCCCACGGCCATATGGCATAGCCAGATAAGGGACAACTCAGAGCACTAGTGTAGCCCACGGCCATATGGCATAGCCAGATTAGGGACAACTCAGAGCACTAGTGTAGCCCACGGCCATATGACATAGCCAGATAAGGGACAACTCAGAGCACTAGTGTAGCCCACGGCCATATGGCATAGCCAGATAAAGGACAACTCAGAGCACTAGTGTAGCCCACGGCCATATGACATAGCCAGATAAGGGACAACTCAGAGCACTAGTGTAGCCCACGGCCATATGGCATAGCCAGATAAGGGACAACTCAGAGCACTAGTGTAGCCCACGGCCATATGGCATAGCCAGATAAGGGACAACTCAGAGCACTAGTGTAGCCCACGGCCATATGGCATAGCCAGATAAGGGACAACTCAGAGCACTAGTGTAGCCCACGGCCATATGGCATAGCCAGATAAGGGACAACTCAGAGCACTAGTGTAGCCCACGGCCATATGGCATAGCCAGATAAGGGACAACTCAGAGCACTAGTGTAGCCCACGGCCATATGGCATAGCCAGATAAGGGACAACTCAGAGCACTAGTGTAGCCCACGGCCATATGGCATAGCCAGATAAGGGACAACTCAGAGCACTAGTGTAGCCCACGGCCATATGGCATAGCCAGATAAGGGACAACTCAGAGCACTAGTGTAGCCCACGGCCATATGGCATAGCCAGATAAGGGACAACTCAGAGCACTAGTGTAGCCCACGGCCATATGGCATAGCCAGATAAGGGACAACTCAGAGCACTAGTGTAGCCCACGGCCATATGGCATTGCCAGATAAGGGACAACTCAGAGCACTAGTGTAGCCCACGGCCATATGGCATAGCCAGATAAGGGACAACTCAGAGCACTAGTGTAGCCCACACGGCCATATGGCATAGCCAGATAAGGGACAACTCAGAGCACTAGTGTAGCCCACGGCCATATGGCATAGCCAGATAAGGGACAACTCAGAGCACTAGTGTAGCCCACGGCCATATGGCATAGCCAGATAAGGGACAACTCAGAGCACTAGTGTAGCCCACGGCCATATGGCATAGCCAGATAAGGGACAACTCAGAGCACTAGTGTAGCCCACGGCCATATGGCATAGCCAGATAAGGGACAACTCAGAGCACTAGTGTAGCCCACGGCCATATGGCATAGCCAGATAAGGGACAACTCAGAGCACTAGTGTAGCCCACGGCCATATGGCATAGCCAGATAAGGGACAACTCAGAGCACTAGTGTAGCCCACGGCCATATGGCATAGCCAGATAAGGGACAACTCAGAGCACTAGTGTAGCCCACGGCCATATGACATAGCCAGATAAGGGACAACTCAGAGCACTAGTGTAGCCCACGGCCATATGGCATAGCCAGATAAGGGACAACTCAGAGCACTAGTGTAGCCCACGGCCATATGGCATAGCCAGATAAGGGACAACTCAGAGCACTAGTGTAGCCCACGGCCATATGGCATAGCCAGATAAGGGACAACTCAGAGCACTAGTGTAGCCCACGGCCATATGGCATAGCCAGATAAGGGACAACTCAGAGCACTAGTGTAGCCCACGGCCATATGGCATAGCCAGATAAGGGACAACTCAGAGCACTAGTGTAGCCCACGGCCATATGGCATAGCCAGATAAGGGACAACTCAGAGCACTAGTGTAGCCCACGGCCATATGACATAGCCAGATAAGGGACAACTCAGAGCACTAGTGTAGCCCACGGCCATATGGCATAGCCAGATAAGGGACAACTCAGAGCACTAGTGTAGCCCACGGCCATATGGCATAGCCAGATAAGGGACAACTCAGAGCACTAGTGTAGCCCACGGCCATATGGCATAGCCAGATAAGGGACAACTCAGAGCACTAGTGTAGCCCACGGCCATATGGCATAGCCAGATAAGGGACAACTCAGAGCACTAGTGTAGCCCACGGCCATATGACATAGCCAGATAAGGGACAACCAGAGATAGCCCACGGGACAAGCCAGATCAGAGCACTAGTGTAGCCCACGGCCATATGGCATTGCCAGATAAGGGACAACTCAGAGCACTTTAGCCCACGGCCATATGACATAGCCAGATAAGGGACAACTCAGAGCACTATGCCCACGGCCATATGACATAGCCAGATAAGGGACAACTCAGAGCACTAGTGTAGCCCACGGCCATATGGCATAGCCAGATAAGGGACAACTCAGAGCACTAGTGTAGCCCACGGCCATATGGCATAGCCAGATAAGGGACAACTCAGAGCACTAGTGTTGCCATATGGCATTGCCAGATAAGGGACAACTCAGAGCACTAGTGTAGCCCACGGCCATATGGCATAGCCAGATAAGGGACAACTCAGAGCACTGTGTAGCCCACACGGCCATATGGCATAGCCAGATAAGGGACAACTCAGAGCACTAGTGTAGCCCACGGCCATATGGCATAGCCAGATAAGGGACAACTCAGAGCACTAGTGTAGCCCACGGCCATATGGCATAGCCAGATAAGGGACAACTCAGAGCACTAGTGTAGCCCACGGCCATATGACATAGCCAGATAAGGGACAACTCAGAGCACTAGTGTAGCCCACGGCCATATGGCATAGCCAGATAAGGGACAACTCAGAGCATGTTCTTCTGAAATAGACTACATTTTCTTCATATCATGTTTCTTTGGATATGTCTAAAATAAATAATGGATTTTTCTACTTTATTTTTTATATACATGTTCGAAAGGTCTGCATCAGTGGCTTGTAGGTTGTGTGTGGAAGACAGGAGATGCTTAACGTGTTAATGATAATTAATGGTCAATTACCGTGACATCGACAGTTATTTGCTTGACAATCACTGGCTGACATAATGTAATGGCCACCACAACCCTACATTTAAAACTGTATTAATTAATGGTCAATTACCGTGACACCGACAGTTATTTGCTTGACAATCACTGGCTGACATAATGTAATGGCCACCACAACCCTACATTTAAAACTGTATTAATTAATGGTCAATTACCGTGACACCAACAGTTATTTGCTTGACAATCACTGGCTGACATAATGTAATGGCCACCACAACCCTACATTTAAAAGTGTAATAATTAATGGTCAATTACCGTTACACCGACAGTTATTTGCTTAACAATCACTGGCTGACATAATGTAATGGCCACCACAACCCTACATTTAAAACTGTAATAATTAATGGTCAATTACCGTTACACCGACAGTTATTTGCTTAACAATCACTGGCTGACATAATGTAATGGCCACCACAACCCTACATTTAAAACTGTATTAATAAAAGCCTGTGGGGACAATGGGTTGTCAGTCTACAAAGATAACACTGTCTGTTTTTGTGAGAGTCCCATCCAGAAACAACCCCTAGTCCGTGCCCTCTAGTCCAGGGTTTCTTAAACTACGGGCGGGGACCCAAAGTGGGTAGTGAGTTATGAGAATACATCTAGAAATCACACATAATTTCTTCTAAAATGTGGTCGTTTGTAGGACGATTTGGGTCAAGGGAGGACGGTCAATTTCTCATTTGGTTCTTGAGCTACAAAAGTTTAAGAACCACACACTAGATCTGAAAGCATCGGATAGGTAGAAGCAAAATGGGGAACATTTTCATTTAGGCATTAAAAAGGGAACATTTCTATTTTCCGGATGGCCATTAAAAAGTTACATTCTACTCTAAACGTGACACCATGTTCATTTAATACAACATTTGTCTATGAAAATGAGCTATAGCATCTCTCTATCCACGTACCTGGTTGATCTCATCCTGGGTGGCCTTGAGTGACTTGATGATGGAGTCGAGCTGCATGCGTCCGGTCAGTAGGTTCTGCTCTAGCTGCTTCTCCTCCAACTGCAGTTTGTTCAGGTCAGACTTGGTACGACTCAGCTCATTCTCCTGACTCTGCAGGTCAGACTCCTGACTGTGGATCTGGGTCTGTAAGGATGAGATCTGGACGGAGGGAGAAGAGGAATCCTATGTAAATAAGATGCGATAAGCGCTGGTGACGGCCTGTAAATGGGGACAATCGTTTCGGACATTCAGATAAGCCTCTATAAACTGGGGTTAGGGGTGGCACATGTACCATATAACCGGGTAACCAATGAAGATCACCATGAAATAAACAGCTGACTGGGGCGGCAGGGTAGCCTGGTGGTTAAGAGCGTTGGACTAGTAACCGGAAGGTTGCAAGTTCAAATCCCCGAGCTGACAAGGTACAAATCTGTCGTTCTGCCCCTGAACAGGCAGTTAACCCACTGTTCCTATGCCATCATTGAAAATAAGAATTTGTTCTGAAACTGACTTGCCTAGTTAAATAAAGGTCAAATAAAAAAATAAAAAGATGGGACAGTTGAGTCCGTTTCTGCTGTAACATGGACTCTACAACATCCTTCACTTTGTTGCTCCTTGCTGAAACAAGCAAGGTTGTTGTAACAAATGAGTCTTTGGATGCCTAGGCAGAAGCAGCACATGCAGTCAGGAGCGGAGGAGAGGAGAATAAATAAAAAAGTACAACAAATGAATAATTGGCTAGTCGAAACGGTTATACCGTGATCACGATCATTTGGTTGACCAATAACCAGCATCCAAAATTCTATGGCCGTCACAGCCCTAACTGGGGACAGAGTTTTTCCTGTCTAGACCATGATCGTATAGGTGTGTTGCTGACTGACCAGCGTGGACTGATCTTGACACTTCAGGTGGACGTCTTTTAGCATGCCCTCCAGCTTGTTCCTCTGCTGGTCCATCTCCTCCAGCTGCTGCTGAGCATCCTGCTTCTGGGCCTCCAGGTCCTGCAGACCACCGCTCTCCTGGTCCAGGTCCTCCAGCATCTCCTGTTAAAATACATACAGTAATCAGACCAGACCACCGCTCCCCTGGTCCCCTCGCATCTCCTGTTAAAATACATACAGTAATCAGACCAGACCACCGCTCCCCTGGTCCCCTTGCATCTCCTGTTAAAATACATACAGTAATCAGACCAGACCACCGCTCCCCTGGTCCCCTCGCATCTCCTGTTAAAATACATACAGTAATCAGACCAGACCACTGCTCCCCTGGTCCCCCTGCATCTCCTGTTAAAATACATACAGTAATCAGACCAGACCACTGCTCCCCTGGTCCCCCTGCATCTCCTGTTAAAATACATACAGTAATCAGACCAGACCACCGCTCCCCTGGTCCCCTTGCATCTCCTGTTAAAATACATACAGTAATCAGACCAGACCACCGCTCCCCTGGTCCCCTTGCATCTCCTGTTAAAATACATACAGTAATCAGACCAGACCACCGCTCCCCTGGCCCCCCTGCATCTCCTGAGGAAATGGTGGAAGGGAAGGAGACCGGCACAGACCTCAGCAATAGAGATATAGGCGCTTTCTCAATTTGTCTTTCCTTGATTCCTTGCATCCTCTCTCTCCTCACCTCCATCCCAAAAAGAATTGGAAGTTTAGGTTTGAGGGGGGGTGGAGTCATATATTTTCCTCCAATCCGTTTTGAGTAGTTGTGATTGAACAAGCTGTGTAGTCCATGAGACACAGGAGGAGAGTTCCCTTCCCGTGGATTAGACCCATTAAGAACGATTCATCCACAAAATGGGTCCCTGACTCCCTGTGGGTCTCACCTGAATTTCCTTGTTCTTCTGTCTGATGGCTTCCTCTTTGTCCCTGATGTCCTGCTCCAGAGTATACTTCTCCCTGCAACAACACACACACACACAGACACACACAGACACACAGACACAGACACACACACAGCTAGGTGAGAAGGAGATTATGTCAAATCGTACGTTATTACCTCCCCCAAGTGCTTGGAGATTAGTTGACTGTGCAGTGTCTGGGGGATCTGCGAGGTATGGATCGAGAAACACTGCCCTAGCCAATGCTAGACACGGCAACAAGGCCTTTGTGTCACCAGGTTACCGGAGTGTAAAAAGGTAAGAGTGCTGTAAAATATAAGAGTGCTGAGGAGGCAGTATGAAGATGACACGGTTTACAGAACACACATCAGGGAAACCCACAAGGCACGAGGATCAGTAGGGAAAACATAGCTTCCTATCCTCATCTACTTGGCTGTGCTTCAGTCATTGGGCAAGGATTCTGTACACAAAGTACATTTCTGTGAACAACAGACAATCAAAGTAGAATTAATCCAACGAAGAAGATCTCCCCCTGGCTGTTAAAAGAAATGACAAACAAAGACGTCCTCAATAGGGGTTAGGGTTAGTGATCTAGGGTTAGAGTTCTAGGCTTAGAGTTCTAGGTTTAGAGTTCTAGGCTTAGAGTTCTAGGCTTAGAGTTCTAGGCTTAGAGTTCTAGGCTTAGAGTTCTAGGCTCAGTGTTCTAGGCTCAGTGTTCTAGGCTCAGTGTTCTAGGCTCAGTGTTCTAGGCTAAAAGTTCTAGGCTTAAAGTTCTAGGCTTAGTGTTCTGGGCTCAGTGTTCTAGGCTCAGTGTTCTGGGAGGGGCTCACCTCTGCAGCTGGGCGATTTCCTGACTGATGTCATCCAGCTCTTTGATGCCTGTCAGGTCAGCTGACTCTGTAGAACTGCTGCTGTCCTGGGGGTGGGGGGCAGATGATGAGGAAAAGAGGGGAGGGATGAACAGGGTGACAGAAGAGCGATAAGAGAAGGAAAGGTAAAAAGGGGTAGAGAGTGGGGTGTAGAGAAACAGAGAAGAAGAAGAGTAGGTCAGAGAGATTCTGCTCTGAGGGAGAGAGAGGATCTCACTACTGCTGCATCACCACAACGTTAACACAGGAAGGAGCTCTGTCGCATGCTGGGTATGTAGTACATAGTCAACGGTAGGCTTCGAGGGGACTCCTACGATAGGTACACCTATAGCATCTCTTGGCAGTAGTACTGTAGACTACTTTATCCCTGACCTCAACCCAGGGTCTCTCAGAGCGTTCACAGTCAGCCCACTGACAACCCTATCAGATCACAGCAAAATCACAATCTACTTGAACGGCTCAATAATCAACCAGGAAGCATCGAAGCCGAACAAGCTGTATACTATTAAGGAATGTTAAGGATAGACGGAGGGTATTGTAGAAACCTACCAAACCTGGCCAACAACAAATCTAATCCTTCTAGACAACTTCCTGGACAAAATGTTTTCCTGCAATAGTGAAGGTGTAAACTTAGCAGTAGGAAGCCTGAACAATATATTTTACCTATCAGCTAACATATCATATTTAAATTCAGGCAGAAAACCTAAGACAACTAACATCAATGAGAAATGGTTTGATGTTGAATGTAAAAACCTAAGAAAAAATGTTGAGAAATCTATCCAAACAAAACCATAGAGAAGCAGAAAATCTGAGCCTATGGCTTCACTCTGGTGAATCACTCAGATAATTCAGAAAAAGAAGGAACAGCATGACAGAAATCAGCTCAATGTGATTTAAGAATGCATAGAATCAAATCCCTTCTGGGAAAATTGGAACGCACTAAACAAAAAACACAAAGAGCGATCTATCCAAAATGGAGATGTACGGATAAAACCACTTCTCTAACCGTTTGGACATATAACAAAGAAACAAAAGCTAAAAGATATACATGATCATTTAGTAAACTTAGAATCAGCTACTAAAGACCAGGACCCACTGGATTCTCCAATTGCATTGGATGAAGTAAAGGATCAAACCCTAAAACCTAAAACGGCCTGTGGTGTTGATGATATCCTCAATGAAATTATCAAATATACAGACCACAAATTCAAATAGGCTATTCTTAAACTCTTCAACAACATTGACTGATTTGATCACACCAATCCACAAAGGGGAGACAATTTTGACTGCAATAATTACAGTGGAATAGGCGTCAGCCGTAATCTCAGAAAAATCCAACATTTACTCAGTAAAAACAACTTCCTGAGCAAATGACAAATCGGCTTCTTACCAACATACCGTATGACAAAGCACGTATTCATCCTACACACCCCAATTGACAAACAAAACAAGTCTTATCGCACTTTGTTGATTTCAAAATTTGGCATGAGGGTCTGCTATAAAAATTTATGGAAAGCGGTGTTGGGAGGGAAACATATAACATTATTAAATCAATGTACACAAATAACAAATGTGCAGTTATAAATGGGCAATTAAACAGATTTATTTTCTCAGGGCCATGGGGTGAGACAGGGATGCAGCTTGAGCCCCACACTCTTCAACATATGATGAATGATGAATGAATTGGCGAGGGCACTACAACAGTCTGCAGCACCCAGCCTCACCCTACTAGAATCTAATGTCAAATATCTACTGTTTGCAGATGATCTGGTGCTTCTGTCCCTAACCAAGGAGGGCCTACAGCAGCACCTAGATCTTCTGCACATATTCTGCCAGACCTGGGCCCTGACAGTAAATCTCAGTAAGACCAACACAATGGTATTTCAAAATAGGTCCAGTAGCCAAGACAACAAATACAAATTATATCTAGACACTGTTGCCCTAGAGCACACAAATAATTATTCCTACCTAGGCTAAACATCAACACCAAAGGTAACTTACACAAAGCTGTGAACGATCTAAGAGACAAGGCAAGAAGGGCCTTCTACGCCATCAAAATGAACATAAAACATCACAATTAGGATCTGGCTAAAATACTTCAATCAGTTATCGAACCTATGGTTGTGAGGTCTGGGGTCCACTCACCAACCAAGAAGTCAAGAAGACAAACACCCAATTGAGCTTCTGCATGCAGAATTCCGCAAAAATATACTTTGTGTACAATGCAAAATCCCGAACAATGCAGGCATAGCAGAATGAGGACTATACCCACTAGTTATCAACATCCAGAAAAGAGCTGCTAAATTCTACAACCACCTAAAAAGGAAGCGATGCCCACACATTCCACCACAAAGCCATCACCGACAGAGAGATGAACCTATAGAAGAGTCCCCTCAGCCTGCTGGTTCTGGGGCTCTGTTCACAAACACAAACCGACCCCACAGAGCCCGAGGACAGAAACACAATTAGATCCAACCAAATTAGGAGAAAGTGAAAAGATAATTACTTGACACACTGGAAAGAATCAACCAAAAAACAGAGCAAACTAGAATGCTATTTGGCCCTAAACAGAGAGTATACAGTGGCAGAATACCTGACCACTGTGACTGATGCAAAATTAAGAAAATCCTTGACCATGCACAGACTCATTGAGCATAGCATTGCTATTGAGAAAGGCCACCATAGGCAGACCTGGCTCTCAAGAGAAGACAGGCAATGTGCAGACTGCCCACAAAATGAGGTGGAAACTGAGCTACACTTCCTCACCACCTGCCAAATGTATGACCACATTAGAGAGACATATTTTTCACAGATTACACAGATCCACAAAGAATTTGAAAACAAATGAAACATTGATAAATTCACACATGTGTTAGGTTACATACCGCAGTGTGAAATGACAGTTGCGTGATTTGTGGGCCGTAGCCATGAGAAAAGGGGCAAAAGGTGGAGCACAAACATTGCAAATACAACCTATATTTATCTGATAATTTATTTTCAACTACTTGCACATTGTTACAACACTGTACATAGCCAATGATATAACATTTGAAACGTCTATAAACTTTTGTGAGTGTAATGTTCACTAATGTTTCCCTTGTTTGTCTATTCCATTTGCTTTGGCAATGTAAACATGTTTCCCATGCCAATAAAGCCCTTTGAACTGAGAGAGAGAAAGAGAAAGATTCCACAGTGAACTGAATCAGACAGTGGTGTTATCACTCTAGACCACCAGAAGGTGGCAGTGTTCGCCTTGAAAACAGTAACATTCTGAGGTGAGGCTGGAAATACTAGAATGCATTCATCCCTTCCTTGGCATTGGTAATACATAAACAATAGGTCATGACACACCACAGGAAATACATCTGTACAAATACTGAGCTTTACACTGTGAAACAAAGGACAGTGAAACAACACCAGACAGTGACACGACACAGTAACAAGACACAACACCAGACAGTAACACGACACAGACACAGTAACACGACACCAGACAGTAACACGACACCAGACAGTAACACAACACAGTAACACGACACATCACCAGACAGTAACACAACACCAGACAGTAACACGACACAGTAACACAACACCAGACAGTAACACCAGACAGTAACACAACACCAGACAGTAACACCAGACAGTAACACCAGACAGTAACACCAGACAGTAACACCAGACAGTAACACAACACCAGACAGTAACACGACACAGTAACACAACACCAGACAGTAACACAACACCAGACAGTAACACGACACAGTAACACAACACCAGACAGTAACACCAGACAGTAACACAACACCAGACAGTAACACCAGACAGTAACACCAGACAGTAACACCAGACAGTAACACGACACAGTAACACAACACCAGACAGTAACACAACACCAGACAGTAACACCACATCAGACAGTAACATGACACCAGACAGTAACACCAGACAGTAACACGACACATCACCAGACAGTAACACGACACATCACCAGACAGTAACCACATCACCAGACAGTAACACGACACATCACCAGACAGTAAACGAACATCACCAGACAGTAACACGACACATCACCAGACAGTAACAACATCACCAGACAGTAACAACATCACCAGACAGTAACACGACACATCACCAGACAGTAACAACATCACCAGACAGTAACAACATCACCAGACAGTAACTCGACACATCACCGGACAGTAAACACACATCACCAGACAGTAACACGACACATCACCACAGTAACACGACACATCACCAGACAGTAACAACATCACCAGACAGTAAACAACATCACCAGACAGTAACAACATCACCAGACAGTAACACGACACATCACCAGACAGTAACAACATCACCAGACAGTAACAACATCACCAGACAGTAACACGACACATCACCAGACAGTAACAACATCACCAGACAGTAACACGACACATCACCAGACAGTAACACGACACAACACCAGACAGTAAAAACATCACCAGACAGTAACACGACACATCACCAGACAGTAACAACATCACCAGACAGTAAGACGACACATCACCAGACAGTAACAACATCACCAGACAGTAACACGACACATCACCAGACAGTAACAACATCACCAGACAGTAACACGACACATCACCAGACAGTAACAACATCACCAGACAGTAACAACATCAACAGACAGTAACACGACACATCACCAGACAGTAACAACATCACCAGACAGCAACACGACACATCACCAGACAGTAACAACATCACCAGACAGTAACAACATCACCAGACAGTAACACGACACATCACCAGACAGTAACAACATCACCAGACAGTAACACAACACAACACCATACAGTAACACGACACATCACCAGACAGTAACAACATCACCAGACAGTAACACAACACATCACCAGACAGTAACACGACACATCACCAGACAGTAACACGACACATCACCAGACAGTAACACGACACATCACCAGACAGTAACAACATCACCAGACAGTAACACGACACATCACCAGACAGTAACACGACACATCACCAGACAGTAACGACACATCACCAGACAATAACAACATCACCAGACAGTAACACGACACATCACCAGACAGTAACAACATCACCAGACAGTAACACGACACATCACCAGACAGTAACACGACACATCACCAGACAGTAACACGACACATCACCAGACAGTAACACGACACATCACCAGACAATAACACGACACATCACCAGACAGTAACAACATCACCAGACAGTAACACGACACATCACCAGACAGTAACAACATCACCAGACAGTAACAACATCACCAGACAGTAACACAACACATCACCAGACAGTAACACGACACATCACCAGACAGTAACACGACACATCACCAGACAGTAACACGACACATCACCAGACAGTAACACGACACAACACCAGACAGTAACACGACACATCACCAGACAGTAACACGACACATCACCAGACAGTAACACGACACATCACCAGACAGTAACACGACACATCACCAGACAGTAACACGACACATCACCAGACAGTAACAACATCACCAGACAGTAACACGACACATCACCAGACAGTAACACGACACAACACCAGACAATAACGACACATCACCAGACAATAACGACACATCACCAGACAGTAACACGACACATCACCAGACAGTAACACGACACAACACCCGACAGTAACACGACACATCACCAGACAGTAACAACATCACCAGACAGTAACACGACACATCACCAGACAGTAACACGACACAACACCAGACAATAACGACACATCACCAGACAGTAACACGACACAACACCAGACAATAACGACACATCACCAGACAGTAACCACATCACCAGACAGTAACACGACACATCACCAGACAGTAACACGACATCACCAGACAGTAACACGACACATCACCAGACAGTAACACGACACATCACCAGACAGTAACACGACACATCACCAGACAGTAACACGACACATCACCAGACAGTAACACGACACATCACCAGACAGTAACACGACACATCACCAGACAGTAACACAACACAACACCAGACAGTAACACGACACATCACCAGACAGTAACAACATCACCAGACAGTAACACGACACATCACCAGACAGTAACACGACACATCACCAGACAGTAACACGACACATCACCAGACAGTAACACGACACATCACCAGACAGTAACACGACACATCACCAGACAGTAACACGACACATCACCAGACAGTAACACGACACATCACCAGACAGCAACACAACACAACACCATACAGTAACACAACACCATACAGTAACACAACACCAGACAGTAACACAACACCAGACAGTAACACGACACCAGACAGTAACGACACAACACAACACCAGACAGTAACACGACAGAGAGAGTTTGAAATGTAGTACAGTAAAGCTAAAGATAGGAGGCGCTGGGGAGATGGGAGAGGGTGCAGAGAGAGGATGAAGACAAGAAAGTGGAGAGGAGAGCAGTCGAGGGTTGGTGAGAGGGGTAGAGGGGGGTATCACACAGGAGGGCAGTGGCAGTCCTCTCGGGGAGGGGGGGGGGGGTAATCCCTTCGGGGGAGAGGGTACGAGGAGGGGGAGAAGGTGAGGAACTAGGGGTGAGGGAGTGACTTACAAGAACAGAGGTGGTGGTCCTCTCAGAGGGGGGTATCATTTCGGGGGAGAGGGTCTGGGGAGGGTCCAATCCATTGATGACTTTCTGATGGATCAGCCACATGGCCAAAGAGAACTGCTCTCTGGACAGCTTTCCTGTCTGCTTGGTGTCAGCCAGACCCCTAGGAACAAAATACATTACACATTTAGGGTTTGCTAAATTACTGTCACTTGTTTAAATTTTGCTGCTTTTCCCAAAATTCTGGTTGCAGAAATGCAGGTTTTGTGCTTATTCCCTCTTGATTACAGCAATGTCCCAACCGGGATTTCAATAAAACCAGGGAATTTGGGGAAAGTTAAAAGATAATTTTGCTACCCTCATTACATTGTGGTCAAGTTAACAGGTACTGTGTATTCTAATCCAGAGTAATTTAACATAATACATTCAGCAGGAAAGAAAATGACATCACGATCACTGCAAGTAACATTTTGTTAACGTGTACTGTACTGGTCCAACAAGACAATGCCCAATATGTCCCTGTATGATCGGCCAATGAAAATAGTTTCTTGTTTTTGCCAAAACATTTTATGATGAGATACATCTATTATTACACACCGAGTGTACAAAACGTCTAGAACACATTGAGTTGCGCCTGCCCAAACCCCCCGTTGCCCTCAGAACGGCCTCATTTGTCTGGGCATGGACTCTACAAGGTGTTAAAAGCATTACACAGGGATGCTGACCCATGTTGACTCCAATGCTTCCCACAGTTGTGTCAAGTTGGCTGGATGTCCTTTGGGTGGTGGAACATTTTTAATACACACAGGAAACTGTTGACCATTTAAAAAAAAAAAAAAAACAGCAGCGTTGCAGTTCTTGACACAAACCAGTGCGCCTGGTACCTACTACCATACCCCATTCAAAGGCACTTAAATATGTTGTCTTGTCCATTCACCCTCTAAATGCCCAACATACACAATCCTTGTCTCAATTGTCTCGAGGCTTAAAAATCCCCTTCTTTAAACCATCTCCTCCCCTTCATCTCCACTGACTGAAGTGGATTTAATAACATACAGTGGGGAGAACAAGTATTAGATACACTGCTGATTTTGCAGGTTTTCCTACTTACAAAGCATGTAGAGGTCTGTCATTTTTTTATCATAGGTACTGTGGTGGTATGCAGACAGATACCAAAAATACAGATGAATACTCTCTAGGTAGATAGTGTGGTCTACAGCTTATCATGAGATACTCTACCTCAGGCAAGCAAAACCTCGAGACTTCCTTAGTTATTGTGCCCCAGCTGTTGTTTATACAGTGGGGAGAACAAGTATTTGATAACCTGCAAAATCGGCAGTGTTTCCTACTTACAAAGCATGTAGAGGTCTGTAATTTTTTATCATAGGGACACTTCAACTGTGAGAGATGGAATCTAAAACAAAAATCCAGAAAATCACATTGTATGATTTTTAAGTAACTAATTTGCATTTTATTGCATGACAAGTATTTGATACATCAGAAAAGCAGAACTTAATATTTGGTACAGAAACCTTTGTTTGCAATTACAGAGATCATACGTTTCCTGTAGTTCTTGACCAGGTTTGCACACACTGCAGCAGGGATTTTGGCCCACTCATCCATACAGACCTTCTCCAGATCCTTCAGGTTTCGGGGCTGTCACTGGGCAATACGGACTTTCAGCTCCCGCCAAAGATTATCTATTGGGTTCAGGTCTGAAGACTGGCTAGGCCACTCCAGGACCTTGAGATGCTTCTTACGGAGCCACTCCTTAGTTGCACTGGCTGTGTGTTTCCGGTTGTTGTCATGCTGGAAGACCCAGCCCTCGACCCATCTTCATGCTCTTACTGAGGGAAGGAGGTTGTTGGCCAAGATCTACATGGCCCCATCCATCCTCCCCTCAATACGGTGCTGGGACCTGTCCCATTTGCAGAAAAGCATCCCCAAAGAATGATGTTTCCACCTCCATGCTTCACGGTTGGGATGGTGTTCTTGGGGTTGTACTCATCCTTCTTCCTCCAAACACGGCGAGTGGAGTTTAGACCAAAAAGCTCTATTTTTGTCTCATCAGACCACATGACCTTCTCCCATGCCTCCTCTGGATCATCCAGATGGTCATTGGTAAACTTCAGACGGGCCTGGACATGCGCTGGCTTGAGCAGGGGGACCTTGCGTGCGCTGCAGGATTTTAATCCATGACAGCGTAGTGTGTTACTAATGGTTTTCTTTGAAAATGTGGTCCCAGCTCTCTTCAGGTCAATGACCAGGTCCTGCCATGTAGTTCTGGGCTGATCCCTCACCTTCCCCATGAGGTGAGATCTTGCATGGAGCCCCAGACCGAGGGTGATTGACCGTCATCTTGAACTTCTTCCATTTTCTAATAATTGCGCCAACAATTGTTGCCTTCTCACCAAGCTGCTTGCCTATTGTCCTGTAGCCCATCCCAGCCTTGTGCATGTCTACAATTTTGTCCCTGATGTCCTTACACAGCTCTCTGGTCTTGGCCATTGTGGAGAGGTTGGAGTCTGTTTGATTGAGTGTGTGGACAGGTGTCTTTTATACAGGTAACGAGTTCAAACAGGTGCAGTTAATACAGGTAATGAGTGGAGAACAGGAGGGCTTCTTAAAGAAAAACTAACAGGTCTGTGAGAGACGGATGTGAGAGACGGTGATGAAATGTTATGTCATGCAATAAAATGCAAATTAATGACTTAAAAATCATACAATGTGATTTTCTGCATTTTTGTTTTAGATTCCGTCTCTCACAGTTGAAGTGTACCTATGATAGAAATTACAGACCTCTACATGCTTTGTAAGTAGGAAAACCTGCAAAATTGGCAGTGTATCAAATACTTGTTCTCCCCACTGTACATTAATAAGGGATCATAGCTTTCACCTGGATTCACCTGGTCAGTTTTGGAAAGAGCCAAACGTGCTCCTAATGTTTTGTCCACTCAGTGTGTTTGTAAGATGTTAAATTAACAATATGTAAGTCTAAGGTGCGGGCCATTCTGTGTCTCACCAGATCTGTGCCAGCATGGTCTTAGAAAGGTTGGATAGCATGAAGATCTCCATGACCTCCCCTCCGGTGACAAGACCGTCCATGTCTGTGTCCGTCTTCAGGAAGATGTCATTGTAACGTCCTCTGTCTGCCACCGGGACCACCCAGTTCACTACTGCAGGTGACTAGCACACAGGAGAGAGGACAGGACTATCAACCCAGTTCACTACTGCAGGTGACTAGCACACAGGAGAGAGGACAGGACTATCAACCCAGTTCACTACTGCAGGTGACTAGCACACAGGAGAGAGGACAGGACTATCAACCCAGTTCACTACTGCAGGTGACTAGCACACAGGAGAGGACAGGAGAGAGGACAGGACTATCAACCCAGTTCACTACTGCAGGTGACTAGCACACACAGGACAGGAGAGAGGACAGGACTATCAACCCAGTTCACTACTGCAGGTGACTAGCACACAGGAGAGAGGACAGGACTATCAACCCAGTTCACTACTGCAGGTGACTAGCACACAGGAGAGAGGACAGGACTATCAACCCAGTTCACTACTGCAGGTGACTAGCACACAGGAGAGAGGACAGGACTATCAACCCAGTTCACTACTGCAGGTGACTAGCACACAGGAGAGAGGACAGGAGAGAGGACAGGACTATCAACCCAGTTCACTACTGCAGGTGACTAGCACACAGGAGAGAGGACAGGACTATCAACCCAGTTCACTACTGCAGGTGACTAGCACACAGGAGAGAGGACAGGACTATCAACCCAGTTCACTACTGCAGGTGACTAGCACACAGGAGAGAGGACAGGACTATCAACCCAGTTCACTACTGCAGGTGACTAGCACACAGGAGAGAGGACAGGAGAGAGGACAGGACTATCAACCCAGTTCACTACTGCAGGTGACTAGCACACAGGAGAGAGGACAGGACTATCAACCCAGTTCACTACTGCAGGTGACTAGCACACAGGAGAGAGGACAGGACTATCAACCCAGTTCACTACTGCAGGTGACTAGCACACAGGAGAGAGGACAGGAGAGAGGACAGGACTATCAACCCAGTTCACTACTGCAGGTGACTAGCACACAGGAGAGAGGACAGGACTATCAACCCAGTTCACTACTGCAGGTGACTAGCACACAGGAGAGAGGACAGGACTATCAACCCAGTTCACTACTGCAGGTGACTAGCACACAGGAGAGAGGACAGAACTATCAACCCAGTTCACTACTGCAGGTGACTAGCACACAGGAGAGAGGACAGGAGAGAGGACAGGACTATCAACCCAGTTCACTACTGCAGGTGACTAGCACACAGGGGAGAGGACAGGAGAGAGGACAGGACTATCAACCCAGTTCACTACTGCAGGTGACTAGCACACAGGAGAGAGGACAGGACTATCAACCCAGTTCACTACTGCAGGTGACTAGCACACAGGAGAGAGGACAGGACTATCAACCCAGTTCACTACTGCAGGTGACTAGCACACAGGAGAGAGGACAGGACTATCAACCCAGTTCACTACTGCAGGTGACTAGCACACAGGAGAGAGGACAGGAACTATCAACCCAGTTCACTACTGCAGGTGACTAGCACACAGGAGAGAGGACAGGACTATCAACCCAGTTCACTACTGCAGGTGACTAGCACACAGGAGAGAGGACAGGACTATCAACCCAGTTCACTACTGCAGGTGACTAGCACACAGGAAAGAGGACAGGACTATCAACCCAGTTCACTACTGCAGGTGACTAGCACACAGGAGAGAGGACAGAACTATCAACCCAGTTCACTACTGCAGGTGACTAGCACACAGGAGAGAGGACAGGACTATCAACCCAGTTCACTACTGCAGGTGACTAGCACACAGGAGAGGAGGACAGAACTATCAACCCAGTTCACTACTGCAGGTGACTAGCACACAGGAGAGAGGACAGGACTATCAACCCAGTTCACTACTGCAGGTGACTAGCACACAGGAGAGAGGACAGGACTATCAACCCAGTTCACTACTGCAGGTGACTAGCACACAGGAGAGAGGACAGGACTATCAACCCAGTTCACTACTGCAGGTGACTAGCACACAGGAGAGAGGACAGGAGAGAGGACAGGACTATCAACCCAGTTCACTACTGCAGGTGACTAGCACACAGGAGAGAGGACAGGAGAGAGGACAGGACTATCAACCCAGTTCACTACTGCAGGTGACTAGCACACAGGAGAGAGGACAGGACTATCAACCCAGTTCACTACTGCAGGTGACTAGCACACAGGAGAGAGGACAGGACTATCAACCCAGTTCACTACTGCAGGTGACTAGCACACAGGAGAGAGGACAGGACTATCAACCCAGTTCACTACTGCAGGTGACTAGCACACAGGAGAGAGGACAGAACTATCAACCCAGTTCACTACTGCAGGTGACTAGCACACAGGAGAGAGGACAGGACTATCAACCCAGTTCACTACTGCAGGTGACTAGCACACAGGAGAGAGGACAGGAGAGAGGACAGGACTATCAACCCAGTTCACTACTGCAGGTGACTAGCACACAGGAGAGAGGACAGGACTATCAACCCAGTTCACTACTGCAGGTGACTAGCACACAGGATAGAGGACAGGACTATCAACCAAGTTCACTACTTTGCAGGTGACTAGCACACAGGAGAGAGGACAGAACTATCAACCCAGTTCACTACTGCAGGTGACTAGCACACAGGAGAGAGGACAGAACTATCAACCCAGTTCACTGCAAACAGGTGACTAGCACACAGGAGAGAGGACAGGACTATCAACCCAGTTCACTACTGCAGGTGACTAGCACACAGGAGAGAGGACAGGAGAGAGGGGACAGGACTATCAGACCCAGTTCACTATTGCAGGTGACTAGCACACAGGGAGAGAGGGGACAGGACTATCAACCCAGTTCACTACTGCAGGTGACTATGCACACAGGAGAGAGGACAGGACTATCAACCCAGTTCACTACTGCAGGTGACTAACACACAGGAGAGAGGACAGGACTATCAACCCAGTTCACTACTGCAGGTGACTAGCACACAGGAGATGACAGATGGACAGGAGGTGAAGAGTTATCAAACCCAGTTCACTACTGCAGGTGACTAGCACACAGGAGAGAGGACAGGAGAGAGGGACAGGACTATCAACCCAGTTGACTACTGCAGGTGACTAGCACACAGGAGAGAGGACAGGACTATGAACCCAGTTCACTATGCAGGTGACTAGCACACAGGAAGAGAGGACAGAACTATCAACCCAGTTCACTGACTGCAGGTGACTAGCACACAGGAGGTGAGAGTTAGGACAGGACTATGAACCCAGTTCACTACTGCAGGTGACTAGCACACAGTTAGGGAGACAGGACAGGGAGAGAGGGGACAGGACTATCAACCCAGTTCACTACTGCAGGTGAACACACAGGTGAAGAGTTAGGTTTAGGACTATCAACCCAGTTCACTACTGCAGGTGACTAGCACACAGGGGAGAGGACAGGAGAGAGGGACAGGACTATCAGAACCCAGTTCACTACTGCAGGTGACTAACACACAGGATAGAGGACAGGAGAGAGGTTAGGTTTATGACAGATGAACCAGTTCACTACTGCAGGTGACTAGCACACAGGAGAGGGAACAGGACTATCAGACCCAGTTCACTACTGCAGGTGACTAGCACACAGGAGAGAGGGGACAGGACTATGAAACCCAGTTCACTACTGCAGGTGACTAGCACACAGGAGAGAGGACAGGAGAGAGGGGACAGGACTATCAACCCAGTTCACTACTGCAGGTGACTAGCACACAGGAGAGAGGACAGGTTTATCAACCCAGTTCACTACTGCAGGTGACTAGCACACAGGAGAGAGGACAGGAGGGTATCAACCCAGTTCACTACTGCAGGTGACTAGCACACAGGAGAGTTAGGGGACAGGAGAGACAGGACAGGACTATCAACCCAGTTCACTACTGTTAGGTGACAAGCACACAGGAGAGAGGACAGGAGAGAGGACAGATGAGGACAGGAGAGAAGGTTAGGTTTATCAGACCCAGTTCACTAGGTGAAGAGTTGCAGGTGACAAGCACATGAACCAGGAGATGAGAGGACAGAACTATCAACCCAGTTCACTACTGCAGGTAGTTAAAGAGTTAGGGTTTAGCACACAGTAGGGAGAGTTAGGGTTTATGACAGATGACTATGAAACCCAGTTCACAGATACTGCAGGTGAGTTAGCACAGATGAACAGGAGAGAGGACAGGACTATCAACCCAGTTCAGGGTTTATGACAGATGCAGGTGACTAGCACACAGGAGAGAGGACAGGACTATCAACCCAGTTCATGACAGATGAACCAGGTGACTAGCACAAGGAGAGGGTTTAGGACAGGACTATCAACCCAGTTCACTACTGCAGGTGACTAGCACACAGGAAAGGTGAGGGTTTATGACAGATGAATCTACCCAGTTCACTACTGCAGGTGACTAGAACACAGTAGGTGAAGAGAGTTTAGGACAGAGAACTATCAACCCAGTTCACTACTGCAGATGACTAGCACACAGGAAGAGTTAGGGGACAGATGAACCAGTAGGTGACAGAGAGGGTTTAGGACAGATGACTATCAACCCAGTAGGTGAAGGTTGTTTATGCACAGATGAAAGTAGGGAAGGAGGTTTAGGACAGAGAACTATCAACCCAGTTCACTACTGCAGGTGACTAGGTGAACAGTTAGGAGAGATGGACAGTGGGTGAGAGGACAGATGAACTATCAACCCAGTTCAGGGTTTACTGCAGGTGACTAGCACACAGGAGAGAGGACAAGACTATCAACCTAGTTCACTACTGCAGGTGACTAGCACACAGGAGAGAGGACAGGAGAGAGGACAGAAAAACAGGAGATACAATCTTTGGACAGAATCCTAATCCTAACTACAGTATCTGTGCATATCTTGCCTTTTCAGAAATCATGCATTCATGTCAATCAATGGGCATTAAACACTCTTTGATGGTCTGCATATGTATTCAAATTAAGGAGTGTAGCTTTAAAGCGGGGACACTATGTCCTATGGTTGTTCACATGCCTTCTTAAAAGTGTAATGTTTTTGTGTCTGAGGTTTTATGATGACACATTGTGGGTGTGGCATCATTTCCCTTTCAATGAAACCTGTTCCTCTTAATCATCAGACAAATTCCTTACAACAAACAGATGACTAAGAAAAGAACCACTCGGGGATCGAAGACAATTCAGAGAATGTTGCCAAACAAGTCTACTTATATGACCAATGAACCAGTAGGTGAAGAGTTAGGGTTTATGACAGATGAACTATCCCAGTAGGTGAAGAGTTAGGGTTTATGACAGATGAACCAGTAGGTGAAGAGTTAGGGTTTATGACAGATGAACCAGTAGGTGAAGAGTTAGGGTTTATGACAGATGAACAGTAGGTAAAGAGTTAGGGATTATCAGATGAACCAGTAGGTGAAGAGTTAGGGTTTATGACAGATGAACCAGTAGGTGAAGAGTTAGGGTTTATGACAGATGAACCAGTAGGTGAAGAGTTAGGGTTTATGACAGATGAACCAGTAGGTGAAGAGTTAGGGTTTATGACAGATGAACCAGTGGGTGAAGAGTTAGGGTTTATGACAGATGAACCAGTGGGTGAAGAGTTAGGGTTTATGACAGATGAACCAGTAGGTGAAGAGTTAGGGTTTATGACAGATGAACCAGTAGGTGAAGAGTTAGGGTTTATGACAGATGAACCAGTAGGTGAAGAGTTAGGGTTTATGACAGATGAACCAGTTGGTTGAAGGGTTAGGGTTTATGACAGATGAACCATCCCTGTGGGTGAAGAGTTAGGGTTTATGACAGATGAACCAGTTGGTTGAAGGGTTAGGGTTTATGACAGATGAACCAGTAGGTGAAGAGTTAGGGTTTATGACAGATGAACCAGTAGGTGAAGAGTTAGGGTTTATGACAGATGAACCAGTAGGTGAAGAGTTAGGGTTTATGACAGATGAACTATCCCAGAAGGTGAAGAGTTAGGGTTTATGACAGATGAACTATCCCAGAAGGTGAAGAGTTAGGGTTTATGACAGATGAACCAGTAGGTGAAGAGTTAGGGTTTATGACAGATGAACCAGTGGGTGAAGAGTTAGGGTTTATGACAGATGAACCAGTGGGTGAAGAGTTAGGGTTTATGACAGATGAACCAGTGGGTGAAGAGTTAGGGTTTATGACAGATGAACCAGTAGGTGAAGAGTTAGGGTTTATGACAGATGAACCAGTAGGTGAAGAGTTAGGGTTTATGACAGATGAACCAGTAGGTGAAGAGTTAGGGTTTATGACAGATGAACTATCCCAGAAGGTGAAGAGTTAGGGTTTATGACAGATGAACCAGTAGGTGAAGAGTTATGGTTTATGACAGATGAACCAGTGGGTGAAGAGTTAGGGTTTATGACAGATGAACCAGTAGGTGAAGAGTTAGGGTTTATGACAGATGAACCAGTAGGTGAAGAGTTAGGGTTTATGACAGATGAACCAGTAGGTGAAGAGTTAGGGTTTATGACAGATTAACCAGTAGGTGAAGAGTTAGGGTTTATGACAGATGAACCAGTAGGTGAAGAGTTAGGGTTTATGACAGATGAACTATCCCAGTAGGTGAAGAGTTAGGGTTTATGACAGATGAACTATCCCAGTGGGTGAAGAGTTAGGGTTTATGACAGATGAACCAGTAGGTGAAGAGTTAGGGTTTATGACAGATGAACCAGTAGGTGAAGAGTTAGGGTTTATGACAGATGAACTATCCCAGTGGGTGAAGAGTTAGGGTTTATGACAGATGAACTATCCCAGTGGGTGAAGAGTTAGGGTTTATGACAGATGAACCAGTAGGTGAAGAGTTAGGGTTTATGACAGATGAACCAGTAGGTGAAGAGTTAGGGTTTATGACAGATGAACCAGTAGGTGAAGAGTTAGGGTTTATGACAGATGAACTATCCCAGTGGGTATAGGAGGTAGAGGAAATTCAGGTTGGTATCTAGCTGCTGTAACCATTAACACACTTCTCAGGAACAGGGAGGAAGACTGAACGACGTCCTGGCTTTACTAAGAAAAGCACAGCCGCCTCTTACACTTTCTGAGATTCGTTACCTACCCCGCCGACAGTCTGCCTTCTCAATGTGCTCGTCAAATAATTAGAGGGAATCAAGGACCGTCTGCAATAACATTAAAGGCGAAAATCGTAAAATCTCCCAACCGCATAGGGTTCTCGTCAAAAAGAGTGCACTACATAGGGATTCGGGAATAGTGTGTCGTTTGTGACACAGATGGGACAGTGTAACAGCATTCCGACCCATTCACCAGGCAGGGTGTGGATTGATACTGTACTCTGTACTGTACCGTACCTGTGAGGGGGCTTTGAACGAAGGTTTAGGAGAGAGACTGCCAGCGCTGTTGATGGAGGTGATGCTTCTGTGAGATGGAGTGGAGTGTAAGGTGTCTTTGAGAGGAGGAGAGTTTGCTGTCCGAGACAGACCAGACAAGTCAGGCAGAGCCGCTACAGCGCCGGGCAGGGGAGGAGAGCTGGCTGTCCGGGACAGACCAGACAGGCCTGAGAGGGCAGACAAGGGAGGCAGGACGGAGACAGCGCCAGGCAGAGCCCCCGCAGACTTCTTCCTCTTGGATGGAGGGATGAGGGAGGAGGGCAGGATGGAAGGGACAGGCTCCTTCTCCATAGCCCTGTACACCAGGTGCATGGCCTGGAGGGGAAAGGAGAAAACACTTCAGCAAACTCCATTTGCCCCATTTATACCTTGCATAGGTGTGTCTTAGTGATTGGATTGTCATGAAAGGATGAGCAAAACCACATGTTAATTCAAGGTGTAACCAGGCTAATTGGCGTCTTAACTCCATGAGCTCTCTCCTCCAATCAACTTACCACTGAAAACTCCTCTCTGTCCAAGTGTCCATCTTTATCCACGTCACCGAGGTCCCAAATCTACAGAACAGAATATAACAAAAATATGACCAAACTGTCACAATATCTGTTATAGCTAACTTCTTAGTATACAGGAACATGTAGTAGTAGCTCCAGCTTTCCCACTGTTACCACATACCTATCCAATGAAATGGCTAGGGGGTAGGGGGTGGGGTAGGGGCTAGGGGGTGGGGTAGGGGGTGGGGTAGGGGCTAGGGGGTGGGGTAGGGGGTGGGGTAGGGGCTAGGGGGTGGGGTAGGGGCTAGGGGGTGGGGTAGGGGCTAGGGGTGGGGTAGGGGCTAGGGGGTGGGGTAGGGGCTAGGGGTTTAGTGGGTGGGGTAGGGGCTTAGGGGGTGGGGTAGGGGATAGGGGGTGGGTGGGGCTAGGGGCTAGGGGGTGGGGTAGGGGCTAGGGGTGGGGTAGGGGGTGGTGTAGTGGATAGGGGCTAGGGGGTGGGGTAGGGGCTGGGGGGTGGGGTAGGGGCTAAGGGGTGGGTGGTAGGGGCTAGGGGGTGGGGTAGGGGCTTGGGGGTGGGGTAGGGGGTAGGAGCTAGGGTAGGGGGTCGGGTAGGGGCTAGGGGTTAGGGGCTAGGGGGTAGGGGATGGGGGTGGGGTAGGGGCTAGGGGTTAGGGGCTAGGGGGTAGGGGGTAGGGGCTGGGGGTGGGGTAGGGGCTAGGGGATAGGGGATGGGGGGTGGGGTAGGGGCTAGGGCCTAGGGGTGGGGTAGGGGGTAGGGGCTAGGGGGTAGGGATTGTTTTTGGACAGAACCTTGTCATGTGCTTACCCTTCCTAACACATCCATGGGTAGTTTGGAGTTGATCAGGACAGGTTTAACTTGGTCTCCAGACAAAAGACCGTTGACTGGTAGAAGACTTTCAAAGATGCCATCAAACTTCCTTTTTTCATCAGACTGGAGGAAAGGCAAGACAGGGAGAGAGAGAGACAGGGAGAGCGAGAGACAGGGAGAGCGAGAGACAGGGAGAGCGAGAGACAGGGAGAGCGAGAGACAGGGAGAGCGAGAGACAGGGAGAGAGAGAGACAGGGAGAGCGAGAGACAGGAGAGCGAGAGACAGGGAGAGCGAGAGACAGGGAAAGAGAGAGACAGGGAAAGAGAGAGACAGGGAGAGCGAGAGACAGGGAGAGCGAGAGACAGGGAGAGCGAGAGACAGGGAGAGAGAGAGACAGGGAGAGCGAGAGACAGGGAAAGAGAGAGACAGGGAGCGAGAGAGGGAAACAGAGACAGGGAAAGAGAAACGGAGAGAGACAGGGAAAGAGAGAGACAGGGAGAGAGAAACAGGGAAAGAGACAGGGAGAGAGAGAGAGAGATAGAGAGAGAGAAACAGGGAAAGAGAGAGACAGAGAGAGATGTTACATGGGGTTACTCCTCACCTCCTTCTCAAAACCAATTGAAAGAGAAGCTCAGAAGACCAATCTACCAATGGTGCAGTATTGACTTATGCCTGTTTATAATCATCATAATTCTGGTTATCACTTTGTGGATTTAAGCTCACTGCATTTCTCCAACATGAAGAAAATACATTGTCAAACATGTATAGGTCAGTTGTTAACAAAAGGTATGTGTTCTACAAACAATGACTTCAAAAATGATTCATACCCCTGGACTTATACCACATTTTTATTGTGTTAGAGCCTGAATTTAAAATGGATTCAATTGAGAATTTTTGTTACTAGCCTACGCATAATATCACATAATGCCAAAATGGAATCATGTTTTTACAATTTCTTTGCAAATTAATTAAAAATGAAAAGCTGAAATGTCTTGAGTCAATAAGTATTCAACCCCTTGTTATGGCAAGCCTAAATACATTCAGGAGTAGAAATGTGCTTAACGAGTCACATAATATGCTGCATGGACTCACTCTGTGTGCAATGATAGTGCTCGCAAGTGTTGTTGTAAAGTTTTTTTGGGACATGACGAAAAGATGAAAACATGCTAATAATAGTTAAACAGTCAACTAGAGGGTACACGATATGTTTTGAATTGGCTACCAAGCTATTCGTCTGTCCCCTATCATATTTTATAGGCTAGTTCCACCTGCTGCTGTAAATTGACTCTCCTTGAACAACTGCTCACTTGTCTCACAAACATGCAGGTGATGAGCGCCAAATGACACCCCAATTCTGGCTGATAAATTTGATTTTTATTTGATCGATAAAGTATTTTAAAACTGTGCCTAAATAAATTACATTAACAGAAATTAATTTCCATTACTTTTTTGATTTCATAATTTTCCAGGCATGGAAAACACAATTTAAAAAAAAAACATGAATTATCCTGTATTTTCATGACCGTAAAACCTGGTTCAGTCTGCTTTCCACCAGATACTGGGAGTTGAATTCACCTTTCAGCAGGATAATAACCTAAAACACAAGGCCAAATCTACACTGGAGTTGCTTACCAAGAAGACGGTGGACAGTTTTGACTTAAATCTGCCTGAAAATCGATGGAAAGACTTGAAAATGGTTGTCTAGCAATGATCGACATCCAATTTGACAGAGCTGGAAGAATTTAGAAAAGAATACTGGGCAATATGTTTACAATGCAGGTGTGCAAACCTCTTACAGACTTACCCAGAATGACTCACAGCTGTAATCGCTGCCAAAAGTGATTGATTCTAAGACGTATTGACTCAGGTGTGTGAATACTTACAGTGTACGTAAATTAGATATTTCTGTATTTCATTTTCTAAAGAAAAATTGAAAAACATGTTTTCAATTTGTCGTCATTAACCATTTTGTTATCATTACCCAGCTAGCTGGCTAATCCATTTTGAATTCAGGCTATAACACAACAAAATGTGGAATAAGGATACTTACCTATTGTTCACCTAATACTTTTTTTGCACTATTGGTTAGAGCCTGTAAGTAAGCATTTCCCTGTAAGGTCTACCTACACCTGCTGTATTCAGCATTTCACTGTAAGGTCTACCTACACCTGCTGTATTCAGCATTTCACTGTAAGGTCTACCTACACCTGTTGTATTCAGCATTTCCCTGTAAGGTCTACCTACACCTGCTGTATTCAGCATTTCACTGTAAGGTCTACCTACACCTGTTGTATTCAGCATTTCACTGTAAGGTCTACTACACCTGTTGTAGTCAGCATTTCACTGTAAGGTCTACCTACACCTGTTGTATTCAGCATTTCACTGTAAGGTCTACCTACACCTGTTGTATTCAGCATTTCACTGTAAGGTCTAACTACACCTGTTGTATTCAGCATTTCACTGTAAGGTCTACCTACACCTGTTGTATTCAGCATTTCACTGTAAGGTCTACTACACCTGTTGTAGTCATCATTTCACTGTAAGGTCTACTACACCTGTTGTATTCAGCATTTCACTGTAAGGTCTACCTACACCTGTTGTATTCAGCATTTCACTGTAAGGTCTACCTACACCTGTTGTATTAAGCATTTCACTGTAAGGTCTACCTACACCTGTTGTATTCAGCATTTCACTGTAAGGTCTACCTACACCTGTTGTATTCAGCATTTCACTGTAAGGTCTACCTACACCTGTTGTATTCAGCATTTCACTGTAAGGTCTACCTACACCTGTTGTATTCAGCATTTCACTGTAAGGTCTACCTACACCTGTTGTATTCAGCATTTCACTGTAAGGTCTACCTACACCTGTTGTATTCAGCATTTCACTGTAAGGTCTACCTACACCTGTTGTATTCAGCATTTCACTGTAAGGTCTACCTACACCTGCTGTATTCAGCATTTCACTGTAAGGTCTACCTACACCTGTTGTATTCAGCATTTCACTGTAAGGTCTACCTACACCTGTTGTATTCAGCATTTCACTGTAAGGTCTACCTACACCTGCTGTATTCAGCATTTCACTGTAAGGTCTACCTACACCTGTTGTATTAAGCATTTCACTAAGGTCTACCTACACCTGTTGTATTCAGCATTTCACTGTAAGGTCTACTACACCTGTTGTATTCAGCATTTCACTGTAAGGTTTACCTACACCTGCTGTATTCAGCATTTCACTGTAAGGTCTACCTACACCTGTTGTATTCAGCATTTCACTGTAAGGTCTACCTACACCTGTTGCATTCGGCGCACGTGACAAATACACTTTGATTTGATATGAATGCTTTCTGAAGGCACAGCATATCTATCATTGATTGATTAATTTCTACGTACAACAGGTATGAATGCTCACCCTTACAGCCCAGTGGGAATCAGATGAAGATGTACTCAGCGATGTGCTGAGCAACGGAGTATTTGTGTCTCTCTGCAACAATACAAAAAAACAACTTAGATTGTTTGAATAAAGACCACGGTAGTTCTTAACTGATATGACGACTGAGATTACCCCAATGAAGATAAGATCAACAGAGGGTATCAACGCCAGCTAACTTTAATAAACAACCAGAAATAACTGTTGATTTTCTGATACATTAAGAAAGATAAAACTTAGACGTGTTTTTTGGTTGTTGAGTCAATTGGACCATTCCTATTTAAAACGGAGCCTGCTAAAACAAAGTTATTTCAGATTATTTAGGCAGGTTAGCTAGATAACTCATTCATCTTGTGTTCATTGCTGAAATGATTGAGAAGATCAAGTGCATGTTCCTACTTTTGTTTTAAAACATAATAATACATACGATACTACAAACACACCTACGAGGACAATATAGTTGGTGGTAAGTAAGTAAAGTATCACTCACAAACTTGGGTGCTGCTAGAGTCTGATTGAGGTTGTTGAGACTGATGTCGTTGCCACCCTGAGCTGAGGCCACCAACCTCAACGCTACAAAGAAACCCTGGGAGGGTCAGAGGATCTGGTCAGTGGTTCATGTGGGAAATTAGTACTTCTTACTACCAAATAATTAACAGAGGTTCATTTTATGTACCCGTTTGTCCAAGAAGCCCTTCCTTTCTGGATCGGCCAAATCCCAGATCTGAAAATAGTCAAATAGTATGATGTAACTGTATGTAGTTGGAGTCTTAGATATGAAGTGTGTGTGTGTGTGTGTGTGTGTGTGTGTGTGTGTGGTGTGTGGTGTGTGGTGTGTGGTGTGTGGTGTGTGTGTGTGTGTGTGTGGTGTGTGTGTGTGTGTGTGGTGTGTGGTGTGTGTGTGGTGTGTGTGTGTGTGTGTGTGTGTGTGTGTGTGTGTGTGTGTGTGTGTGTGTGTGTGTGTGTGTGTGTGTGTGTGTGTGTGTGTGTGTGTGTGTGTGTGCTACTCACTTTTCCTAAGGTACTGTCTGAAAGGCCTGATTTCTTCAGGAACTGAGCAGCATCTGCAGCTCCTACTGTCCCAGTGTCTCCCAGATCCACCTTCAATGGGGGAACAGAATGGAGGTAATGTAATCAGCTGGTTGTGCTTCTGTATACAGCCACTCTGCTCATTAGCCCTGTATACAGTCACTCTGCTCATTAGCCCTGTATACAGTCACTGCTCATTAGCCCTGAATATAGCCACTCTGCAACATTAGCCCTGTATGCAGCCACACTGCAACATTAGCCCTGTATACAGCCACACTGCAACATTAGCACTGTATACAGCCACTCTGCAACATTAGCCCTGTATACAGCCACACTGCTCATTAGCCCTGTATACAGCCACACTACTCATTAGCCCTGTATACAGCCACTCTGCTCATTAGCCCTATATACAGCCACTCTGCTCATTAGCCCTGTATACAGCCACACTGCAACATTAGCCCTGTATACAGCCACACTGCAACATTAGCACTGTATACAGCCACTCTGCAACATTAGCCCTGTATACAGCCACACTGCTCATTATCCCTGTATACAGCCACACTACTCATTAGCCCTGTATACAGCCACTCTGCTCATTAGCCCTGTATACAGCCACTCTGCTCATTAGCCCTGTATACAGCCACTCTGCTCATTATCCCTGTATACAGCCACACTACTCATTAGCCCTGTATACAGCCACTCTGCTCATTAGCCCTGTATACAGCCACTCTGCTCATTAGCCCTGTATACAGCCACTCTGCTCATTAGCCATGTATACAGCCACTCTGCAACATTAGCCCTGTATACAGCCACACTACTCATTAGCCCTGTATAAAGCCACACTACTCATTAGCCCTGTATACAGCCACACTACTCATTAGCCCTGTATACAGCCACTCTGCTCATTAGCCCTGTATACAGCCACACTGCTCATTATCCCTGTATACAGCCACTCTGCATCATTAGCCCTGTATACAGCCACTCTGCAACATTAGCCCTGTATACAGCCACTCTGCTCATTATCCCTGTATACAGCCACTCTGCAACATTAGCCCTGTATACAGCCACACTACTCATTAGCCCTGTATACAGCCACTCTGCAACATTAGCCCTGTATACAGCCACACTGCAACATTAGCCCTGTATACAGCCACTCTGCAACATTAGCCCTGTATACAGCCACACTGCTCATTAGCCCTGTATACAGCCACACTACTCATTAGCCCTGTATACAGCCACTCTGCTCATTAGCCCTGTATACAGCCACTCTGCAACATTAGCCCTGTATACAGCCACACTACTCATTAGCCCTGTATACAGCCACACTAGCCCTGTATCATTAGCCCTGTATACAGCCACTCTGCTCATTAGCCCTGTATACAGCCACACTGCTCATTATAGCCCTGTATACAGCCACTCTGCATCATTAGCCCTGTATACAGCCACTCTGCAACATTAGCCCTGTATACAGCCACACTACAGCCACACTCATTAGCCCTGTATACAGCCACACTGCAACATTAGCCCTGTATACAGCCACACTGCTCATTAGCCCTGTATAGCCAGCCACTCTGCCACACTCATTATCCCTGTATACAGCCACACTGCTCATTAGCCCTGTATACAGCCACACTGCTCATTATCCCTGTATACAGCCACACTACTCATTAGCCCTGTATACAGCCACTCTGCTCATTATCCCTGTATACAGCCACTCTGCTCATTATCCCTGTATACAGCCACTCTGCTCATTATCCCTGTATACAGCCACACTACTCATTAGCCCTGTATACAGCCACTCTGCTCATTAGCCCTGTATACAGCCACTGTGCTCATTATCCCTGTATACAGCCACACTACTCATTAGCCCTGTATACAGCCACTCTGCTCATTATCCCTGTATACAGCCACTCTGGAACATTAGCCCTGTATACAGCCACTCTGCTCATTAGCCCTGTATACAGCCACACTGCTCATTATCCCTGTATACAGCCACTCTGCATCATTAGCCCTGTATACAGCCACTCTGCAACATTAGCCCTGTATACAGCCACTCTGCTCATTATCCCTGTATACAGCCACTCTGCAACATTAGCCCTGTATACAGCCACACTACTCATTAGCCCTGTATACAGCCACTCTGCAACATTAGCCCTGTATACAGCCACACTACTCATTAGCCCTGTATACAGCCACTCTGCTCATTATCCCTGTATACAGCCACACTGCTCATTAGCCCTGTATACAGCCACTCTGCTCATTAGCCCTGTATACAGCCACACTGCTCATTATCCCTGTATACAGCCACACTACTCATTAGCCCTGTATACAGCCACTCTGCTAGCCCTGTATGCTCATTATCCCTGTATACAGCCACACTGCTCATTAGCCCTGTATACAGCCACACTGCTCATTAGCCCTGTATACAGCCACACTGCAACATTAGCCCTGTATACAGCCACACTGCAACATTAGCCCTGTATACAGCCACACTGCAACATTAGCCCTGTATACAGCCACACTGCAACATTAGCCCTGTATACAGCCACACTGCAACATTAGCCCTGTATACAGCCACACTGCAACATTAGCCCTGTATACAGCCACACTGCAACATTAGCCCTGTATACAGCCACACTGCAACATTAGCCCTGTATACAGCCACACTGCAACATTAGCCCTGTATACAGCCACACTGCAACATTAGCCCTGTATACAGCCACACTGCAACATTAGCCCTGTATACAGCCACACTGCAACATTAGCCCTGTATACAGCCACACTGCAACATTAGCCCTGTATACAGCCACACTACTCATTAGCCCTGTATACAGCCACACTGCAACATTAGCCCTGTATACAGCCACACTGCTCATTAGCCCTGTATACAGCCACTCTGCTCATTAGCCCTGTATACAGCCACTCTGCTCATTAGCCCTGTATACAGCCACACTACTCATTAGCCCTGTATACAGCCACACTACTCATTAGCCCTGTATACAGCCACACTGCAACATTAGCCCTGTATACAGCCACTCTGCTCATTAGCCCTGTATACAGCCACACTACTCATTAGCCCTGTATACAGCCACACTGCAACATTAGCCCTGTATACAGCCACACTACTCATTAGCCCTGTATACAGCCACACTACTCATTAGCCCTGTATACAGCCACACTACTCATTAGCCCTGTATACAGCCACACTGCAACATTAGCCCTGTATACAGCCACACTGCAACATTAGCCCTGTATACAGCCACACTGCAACATTAGCCCTGTATACAGCCACACTGCAACATTAGCCCTGTATACAGCCACACTGCAACATTAGCCCTGTATACAGCCACACTGCAACATTAGCCCTGTATACAGCCACACTGCAAGCCCATTAGCCCTGTAGCCACACTGCCATTAGCCCTGTATACAGCCACACTGCAACATTAGCCCTGTATACAGCCACACTGCAACATTAGCCCTGTATACAGCCACACTGCAACATTAGCCCTGTATACAGCCACTCTGCTCATTAGCCCTGTATACAGCCACTCTGCTCATTATCCCTGTATACAGCCACACTGCAACATTAGCCCTGTATACAGCCACACTGCAACATTAGCCCTGTATACAGCCACACTGCAACATTAGCCCTGTATACAGCCACACTGCAACATTAGCCCTGTATACAGCCACACTGCAACATTAGCCCTGTATACAGCCACTCTGCTCATTAGCCCTGTATACAGCCACACTGCAACATTAGCCCTGTATACAGCCACACTGCAACATTAGCCCTGTATACAGCCACACTGCAACATTAGCCCTGTATACAGCCACACTGCAACATTAGCCCTGTATACAGCCACTCTGCTCATTAGCCCTGTATACAGCCACACTGCAACATTAGCCCTGTATACAGCCACTCTGCTCATTAGCCCTGTATACAGCCACTCTGCTCATTATCCCTGTATACAGCCACACTGCAACATTAGCCCTGTATACAGCCACACTGCAACATTAGCCCTGTATACAGCCACACTGCAACATTAGCCCTGTATACAGCCACACTGCAACATTATCCCTGTATACAGCCACACTGCAACATTAGCCCTGTATACAGCCACACTGCAACATTAGCCCTGTATACAGCCACACTGCAACATTAGCCCTGTATACAGCCACACTGCAACATTAGCCCTGTATACAGCCACTCTGCAACATTAGCCCTGTATACAGCCACACTGCAACATTAGCCCTGTATACAGCCACACTGCAACATTGGAACTGCAACACTTATTGGGTGTAAAAGTTTGAACATTGGGATCCTTAAACGTTAACAAAAAAATCCCTAACCGAAAAACCATGTATTTTACCCCCACTTAATTATAAATCACAGTTCAGTTATAACAATACATTATTTTCTGTGTTATAGCCAATAGGCTGGAAAGGCCTGGGGGAGTTGTGCCATTCAAATACAACCAGAGAGGAAGAGGCAAAACGGAAACTACTTGGTGAATTTGCAAGGCATGACAAAACACTGCAAGATGAAGATTACCAAAACATATGAGCCACGCTTCTGCCTCTCTCTCCTTGGCCTGCCTGCTCGCTAATGAAGCAAGTGTGTTCAGTCTTCGGTCTGTTGTGTGTATAGTATCCCAGCCTATTCACCGCACCGATGTCTTAGAGGGGTAACCTACTCTTAGTTTTGGTCTCATATGAAATTACAGTAGCCTGTATCGATTACGCTTTTCCGACGTATTGGGATGTGGCCTCTTGAAAGCGTATCCGCTACTGCATGTTTGATTGTCTGTGAGGGTAGGCTACACTACGGGTTTTCAAAGGCCGACACGAAACATTGTCTGGTGATATAAACGGACGTTTTACTCGTCTGTTAAGGAATGTCGCTTCTGAAGTGGGACTCAAATCCATCACTAGGCAATCAGAACCGTCAACCAAATAATATCGAGCTGCTGCGCTGCAAAGGTGCAGACCTGATGCGGCACTGTTTTTTTAATTGTCTGAAAAGTTATCAATTGTCGCTATCGACATGTTATACTGTAGCTGCGTTCTGTCTGTGAAGGGTTACGGTAGATATAACTTCATTAATCAGCCCTTGCGGTCATACATATGTAATAGCGCCATTATTCTGCATTGTAAATTGATGTGGAATTGTATGACGTTTTCTTATCGTTTTAACGGAAAACCGATTTATAAAAAAATGGCCGTTTAAACCTTAAGCAAGATTGTCCATTTGTCACATCCCTAATTGGAACTGCAATGTAATGCATTGTAGAAGGAAGGAGCAGAGTGGCTGTAGCTTATGTAGAGACATACCAAATAAATTGACAACATTTTAGGTGTAACAAACAAAACATGAATGGCACAAATTATCATTCATTCACCTGTCTGTAGTAGACTTCGTAAACTGGGTTTCCACTCGATAACTGCAGAGAAATCAAGAAACGTCAGGGGAGATGTAGTTAAAAAAAATATATTAAAAAAATAGCACGTTTACTTACACATTTTGGTCTACTTACATTCAACACATTTTGTTTAGACTTGAAAGATGTATGTTGTCACAGGTGAAGTTACAGCGAATCAACAGTGTCTAAATCTGTGTCACTGTCAGTATGAAGTGGTTTCAAGTCTGCCATGACCATCTCTTAAGTAGAGCAACCCACATTACTTGTAATAAAGATGAGCAAGTCAACAGCCATAAGAAACAGTGTGAACAGTGACGATTAGGAAGATAAAGAAGGAAATTACAGCTGAGCTAACAAACACTGGAGCTAACAGCTAACAGTTCAACTTTTGGTGACTTGGCTGCAAGCTAACTTCAAATAGACTAGTAGCTAATTGTTTGACAGTGACAGTGTTACTGACACAACTACGATAGTAAAACATTGATTGTCAATGTGATTCATGATATTAGGAAAACATAGCTACAGCTAGATAGCAATCATTTAGCTACACCAACTGAGCTACATTGTCGGCTCCCTTCCTGTTGCTGGCGAAAATGCTAACAGCTAGCTAGATAGCTAACAAGGGGACATGCATCAATCTTTGACTTCTCGGCTAGTGGTTACCATATAATTCAATCACTTTCGAGATGTGTGAATAACTAGCTAATGTACACCATTTAACCATAGCAAAAACATCTGGAAAGTACGTATTTGGAGTTACCTGGGTGAGAGTCATGAGCGCCGCCATATTTCCTGCTGTGTCGAGAGCGCGCACACCCTTGAAGCTACGACGCGCCTCACCACTGACAGCTCGACATTGTTGACATCAGTGGTGTGGAGGAGCATGAATGGACGGGGAGGGAAAACTTGTTATTTTCAGTAACACCGAATAAAAGAAAACAATAGCATAGAACTAGCTACACCCATTTTCCATTGTTCACCCTTCTATTCAGTGCCAAGTCTAGGACAAAAAGGCTACTCAACAGTTTTTACCCCCAAGCGATAAGACTCCTGAACAGGTAACCAAATGGGTACCCAGACTATTTGCATTGTGTGCCCCCCCATCCCTATTTTACGCTACTGCTACTCTCTGTTTATCTTATATGCATAGTCACTTTAACTATACATGAATGTACATTCTACCTCAATTGGCCCGACTAACCAGTGGTCCCGCACATTGGCTAACCGGGCTATCTGCATTGTGTCCCACCACCCTCCACCTTCTTTTACGCTGCTGCTACTCTCTGTTCATCATATATGCATAGTCACTTTAACCATATCTACATGTACATACTACCTCAATCAGCCTGACTAACCGGTGTATGCATGTAGCCTCGCTACTTTTATAGACTCGCTAATATGTTGGCAAAGAAATTATGGTCATTATAGAACACAGACATTCAATAAATGGGAATAAACACTCAAGTTGGATCACTTATTGCCGAGGCATTTAGCTAATTTACTGTGCTTGTTATTCAACAGGCGCACTATTTTTCTAATTTATTGTCTGTCTTTATTATGTGGAGAATTTTAGTAGTACAGAACTACAACACTACAAACTGGTAACACTTGTAACGCAGCAAGTCATACATATTGTGCCCTTCATTGTGCATTCATTTTGTTTGTAGACATCTTTCACCACCCAACCATTCAAAATATACGTTAACTGTGAAATATAATGAGTACATTGGTTTAATCATAAAAACACAAAATAATTATATCGTTTCAATGTAGCTATTTTAACAACCAGTTCATCCAATAGCAAAACATTTACGATACATGTTTTAAAATTACCCTTTGAATGTAGTATGCGACAGTAGTGTAAACTACAGTACATTAAACTGTTTTCACAGTTTACAATACTCTTGCAGTACCCATTAAAATTGACTGAACATCAAATGTCTATAATTTCCATCCCATGTGTGATCAAATGTGTGATGATTGAAGACATCTTTCAGAATGTAATCACAATGCGAAATCGCAGTAAATATCCTCATTGTTCATGCAACTGGGGGAAAACTTTTGGCATGGCGAATTCAAGCCTGACATACTGTAGGTCTGGATGTAAATCATTGCATGGCTCGTCTGTGGGGGATGATATGTGCCAGAATTATGCCTAGACAACTGCACCACTGTGTGGCTGTCGCCTACCATTGAACGTCTGACTGACATGACATGATACAAACGCCTTGCTAACGTCTGCGTGACGCCTGCGTGTTAATGGAAGTCATAAGGTGCATAGTTTATATTTAAATGTATTAAACCATAAATGTTAGAAACTTAACGTTTTTCCTGTGCACGCCGACATGCCAAAGTAGCCACCTTGAGCCACCGCTTGTGTATTTCCTGTTATAGCTAATGGCCTATAAAAGATGATGTCCAATCTATAGGTAATCTGTCTTTCCTTCAACATCTCATGGCATGGTATGTTGTCCTATCTCGCTGTATACAGATCTAAATATTGTTAGCCAATCACAGACTGTGTTGTTACCAGTTCCCAGTAGCCTACATCAGAGAACCAATAAGAGTTGTGTCCCTGGCTTTCAGACGAATAGAGGAGTTCATAGGCTTTCCCAGGTGGTCCGTGCACTCGATTTTCGAGAGTGTCTGGCCAAGATAGTTTCCTTAGAGACGATGAAAGGAATTACCAACATGTCCTTTATCCGACTGAGGAGTAAGCAGGTTATATTTAAGTTGTGATATCACTTGGAAATATTTAGCCCTACTGTGTTGCTAAGGCAAATTTGGTTGATTTGAAAATAATAACTTTTTGTCTACAATGAGTTGTATTCTTTCGACATATCGTCGAAAGCACATAGGCAATATTTTTTACTATGTCGATAGGGGAGTAGACTAGTGTACAATAATAACGTCATTTGATGTGCTAGTATTATTTATTTCATGGATGAATGAAATTACATTTACATTTAAGTCATTTAGCAGACGCTCTTATCCAGAGCGACTTACAAATTGGTGAATTCACCTTCTGACATCCAGTGGAACAGCCACTTTACAATAGTGCATCTAAATCATTTAAGGGGGGGTGAGAAGGATTACTTATCCTATCCTAGGTATTCCTTGAAGAGGTGGGGTTTCAGGAGTCGTCGAGCCACGGAGCGGGAGGGGAGGACCGAGCCGGCCTGGAGGATAGGGGACATAGAGAGTCAAAGGATGCAGAAAGGGAAGAGAGGAGGGTTGAGGAGGCAGAATCAGGAGATAGGTTGGAGAAGGTATGAGCAGAGGGAAGAGATGATAGGATGGAAGAGGAGAGAGTAGCGGGGGAGAGAGAGCGAAGGTTGGGACGGCGCGATACCATCCGTGTAGGGGCAGTGTGGGAAGTGTTGGATGAGAGCGAGAGGGAAAAGGATACAAGGTAGTGGTCGGAGACTTGGAGGGGAGTTGCAATGAGGTTAGTGGAAGAACAGCATCTAGTAAAGATGAGGTCGAGCGTATTGCCTGCCTTGTGAGTAGGGGGGGAAGGTGAGAGGGTGAGGTCAAAAGAGGAGAGAAGTGGAAAGAAGGAGGCAGAGAGGAATGAGTCAAAGGTAGACATGGGGAGGTTAAAGTCGCCCAGGACTGTGAGAGGTGAGCCGTCCTCAGGAAAGGAGATTATCAAGGCATCAAGCTCATTGATGAACTCTCCGAGGGAACCTGGAGGGCGATAAATGATAAGGATGTTAAGCTTGAAAGGGCTGGTAACTGTGACAGCATGGAATTCAAAGGAGGCGATAGACAGATGGGTAAGGGGAGAAAGAGAGAATGACCACTTGGGAGAGATGAGGATCCCGGTGCCACCACCCCGCTGACCAGAAGCTCTCGGGGTGTGCGAGAACACGTGGGCGGACGAAGAGAGAGCAGAAGGAGTAGCAGTGTTATCTGTGGTGATCCATGTTTCCGTCAGTGCCAAGAAGTCGAGGGACTGGAGGGAGGCATAGGCTGAGATGAACTCTGCCTTGTTGGCCGCAGATCGGCAGTTCCAGAGGCTACCGGAGACCTGGAACTCCATGTGGGTCGTGCGCGCTGGGACCACCAGATTAGGGTGGTCGCGGCCACGCGGTGTGGAGCGTTTGTATGGTCTGTGCAGAGAGGAGAGAACAGGGATAGATAGACACATAGTTGACAGGCTACAGAAGAGGCTATGCTAATGCAAATTGTAAATGAAAATTTACACACATAGGATATATACATATTTTACATTGTAATACACTACCCCTACATGCCACTGTGTGCTGGAGCTATGGATTTATTTTATCACTGTCTCTAGGCCTACGCATTCACACTCCAACGGAATTGAATGTGGGATGCATAACTACTTTTCACTGAAGAAGGGAACGAGGTACAACTTATAATTTCGATCGAAGACCTTAAAATCATGCCTGACAAGAGCAATGAAATCATAACAATATCTAAATATAGTGTGGATAACAGAGTAGCCTATTCTACAATAATGTAAGTCTATGGGCTAGTATTAATTTAAATTGTAAATGTGTATGGGTACGCTACATCATTCAATGATTATGGTATTGTACAAGGTAGATAGAGGAGCAGCAATGTAGAGGAGCAATAATGTAATTGAATGTGCTATAGTATAATTTGTTTAATTGATGAATGAAATTGTAAATGGGGATGGAGAAGCTACTTCATTCAGCGAATACTAAATGTTTTGCTTTCTCTGGGAGTACGTTAGTGAAGGCTTTTCAGCTGTTGAACTATGGCACGGTTGAAATCATTTCTAAATCTATCTTTCTTTTAGTCAATAAGAGATGAGCCAGAGCAACCAATCACCGTCCCTGCAGCTGTTCTACCCACCACCCACACTGCTCTCCCTCCACGAGCATCTTCATCCTCTTCTCCTGTTCAACTAATTTGACACCAGACTGAAAAAGACTGTACATACATACCTCTGTGTCCATCTCATTGCAACATGATCCAACCAAGGCCAAAGATGGACGCCTAAAATGTGAGAAATGTAAACAAGATGCTACAGTTGTGTGTGTGTGTGTGTGTGTGTGTGTGTGTGTGTGTGTGTGTGTGTGTGTGTGTGTGTGTGTGTGTGTGTGTGTGTGTGTGTGTGTGTGTGTGTGTGTGTGTGTGGACTTCCAAGAAAAGACATGAGTGGATGGCAAATGAGATAGCGAGAGCATAAGTGAGAGCATAAGTATGAAAATAAAGACCCCTTGGGATCTAAAATGAATATGGGGTGCCCTCTTGTGTCTCCTTTTTTATCCATTTGAGGATACTACAGCACCCCTGGTGGAGGTTCTTGGAACACTGCTATTTAAGTCTGAGCAGAGGTTGATGAAAACCTTCAAAGTTGGTGGTGCAACCAGACAGATGTTTGAGAAAGGGGTTCCAAAAGGGTTCTTTGCCTGTCACGAAAGGCCAACCCTTTTTGGTTCCAGGTAGAAGTCTTTTTGGTTCCATGAAAAACCCTCTGTGGAATGGAGCCCGAAAGAGTTCTACCTGGGACCAGAACGGATTCTCCTATGGGGACAGTGGAACAAGTGTAGGCCCATATTGCAGTGGTGGTTCCGTTGTTTTTGTAATAAAATAAATAACAAAAAAAATCAGAAATACTATGAAACAGACCCACTTTTAGCACACATTTGCAAGCAGGCTAAGTAACCTTTATGTGTGCTGAGGCATGTGTGATCCCTCAACATTGACAGGATTGACAACAAAAAACGACATGCTCACATGCAAACAAACGTTAACATGTCTAACTTGCACCGTTATGCAATTATTAGGAGACTAGATACAAATAGCTAACACTGGCTACCAATGTTCTAGCATTCATTTATTGAGGCAAGCAGATCAGAGATGTCAAGGTGGTACCCAAGTATATGCCATGTGTATATGTGACACATACATATGTATGTCATATTTTTTGATGTTTTATTTCATTTGTTATTTTATGAACCCATTTATTGTATCATAATTGAGGTTGGCTAGGTTGCTAATGGTTTACATTTAAGAGAAGGGATTAAGATGGCGTCTGAACATTCTGTACTTTTTTTCAGCAATGTTTTAGATCCAATTTGTTTTATTTTCTATGAAAAAAAGCTCAGTTTACTTTATTTAATATATGTAAATATGTGATGTCATGAGAAAAGGTGTTGGTGTTAATATTTCTACGAAGATAGCGTTTAACATTTTGCTATCTTGATGCTAACCAAATTTAGCTTGGCTAAGCGCTTGTTAGCTCTAGGCTAGTTGGTTTCAGTCAATGTAGGCTTACATGTTAGTGGTTAATAATGTAATGGTTGTAGCATTGTTTCGCATAGGCCTCCAGTAACTTGCCCGTGCCTTGTGAATTTCGATTGGTGAACTAAATGCGCTAACAAAAAGGAGGTATTTGGACATAAAGATGAACTTATTGAACAAAATGAACATTTATTGTGGAACTGCGATTCCTGGGAGTGCATTCTGATGAAGATCATCAAAGGTAAGTGAATATTTATAACGCTATTTCTGACTTTTACTGACTCCTCAACATGGCGAGTATCTGTATGGCTTGTTTTTGTGGCTTAGAGCTATACTCAGACTATTGCATGGTGTGCTTTTTCTGTAAAGCTTTTTTGGAATCTGACACAGCGGTTGCATTAACGAGAAGTATATCTTTAATTCTATGCATAACACTTGTATCTTTTATCAAAGTTTATGATGAATATTTCTGTAAATTGATGTGGCTCTGCAAATTCGCCGGATGTTTTCGAGGCACAACATTACTGAACATAACGCACCAATGTAAACTGAGATTTTTGGATATAAATATGAACTTTATCGAACAAAACATACATGTATTGTGTAGCATGAAGTCCTATGAGTGCCATCTGATGAAGATCATCAAAGGTTAGGGATTAATTTGATCTATATTTCTGCTTTTTATGACTCCTCTCTTTGGCTGGAAAATGGCTGTATGTTTTTTGTGACTAGGCCCTGACCTAACGTAGTCGTATGGTGTGCTTTCGCTGTAAAGCCTTTTTGAAATTGGACACAATGGCTAGATTAACAAGAAGTTAAGCTTTAATTTGGTGTATTGCACTTGCAAATGTATGAAAGTTAAATATTAATAAAAAAATATTTTTGAATTTCGCACTCTGCCATTTCAGCGGATGTTGTCGAGGGGTTCCGCTAGCCTTAAGATTAAGATGAATATAAAAATCTCAGATTATAAATATTTGCATTTGCTTCCTTGTGATGGGTGGCATTGCCATGCTGTCAGCAGTACCAACACTGGCCTAGGGGTTTCTCCAAATAGTCAATCTCAAGGATAACCTGATGCAGCACTCCATCACTCGGGCTCCGAGTGGTGCAGCGGTCACTGCACTGCATCCCAGTGTAAGAAACATCACTGCAGTCCCTGGTTCAAATCCAGGCTGCATTTACATCCGGCTGGGATTGGGAGTCCCATAGGGCAGCGCACAATTGGCCCAGCGTCACCCGGGTAGGCTGTCATTGTAAATAAGAATTTGTTCTCAGCTGACTTGCCTAGTTATAAAAATAAAAACCACTGGGTCAATTTCAGTAACCACCTTATCCAGGTAGGTACTGTTAAGGTGTATGACCCCACCCTGGAGTTTTCTCACAACTCAATTCTCAATATTTTCAAGGGACCACCCCTTACCTCCCTCATCAACCCCACGTACATAAAAAACAATGTCAGACAGGTATCCTTTCTTTTCTGTCTGCCATTAACATTATTGCATGTCTAATCAAACATTTAAATTAAATAATTAAATAACTGTACTTTTACATACCTGATAAACCTGTAACCTTTGTGTTTGCTTGTTTACGTCTCCTACCCTGTTCCCTTCACTCTGCTACCTGTTCTCTAGGATCTAGGGGTTCTGCCCAACACCCAGACATGGAGATACCTGATGTTCTCAATTATCCACCACCCTCCAACTTTTTATTACATCAGCTCCTGTTATTGTCATGTTGTTATTATCTGCTAAGAAAAAGCAAGAAAACGAACATACTGGGCACATCAAGTGAGATACACAGATTAGATAAAACTCTAGCACTACAAACACCTCAGAACAAAAAGAGCAGCAGCGCCTGAACTTTGCAGTCTCACTCCTCGAGTCCTCCTTCAGAGACTGCCTGTTGAGAACAAGTGACAGGCAGAACCTCCCAACCACACAGCATCAACCTCCTCTCTATTCCACACACCATAATTCAGTATTTCAGTCTATGATTGCCATGTGAGTGCATAAAAAATCTGTGAAAGTAAATTGACAAAATATCAACGTTTATATACACCAACAGTCAAAAGTTTGGACACACCTACTCATTCAAGGGTTTTTCGTTATATTTTCTACATTGTAGAATACTAGTGAAGACATCAAAACTATGAAATAACACATATGGAATCACGTGGCAACCAAAAAAGTGTTAAACAAAGCAAAATATGTTTTAGATGTTAGATTCTTCAAAAGTAGCCACCCTTTGCCTTGATGACAGTGTCATGACGTTGGCCTCTTTGGGTATAGCAAGCCCCATCCCCCTCTGCCTGCCTCCCCCTTGCCTCCTTCAACTAGGTTGCTGTGGTCAGAGAGACGTCGTAAATTCCTGAGGATCTCCTCATGGACACACAGTATAGAGAGAGTAGATTTTCATGGAGAACAAAGGAATTCCTTCCATCTCACAGAACTTGAGGTATGAACAAATTTCATGTTCCGGAGAAAGTATAAAAGATTGGTGAAGAATCCAGCTACGAACTGGTCTGTTTGTTACAACTTGGGGAAGCTCATGGGAGACAGTGTGGCCACATTACCATAACGCTGTTTATATAATAGCCTCAGATATGAGGTTTACATCTAATTGTTGTATAATATGAATGAGTGAGTATGATACTGTTTGTAAAATTGTGTAATATACTTTTGGAATGTTTAAAGAAGGATAACTAAAAAAGGGGATTGGAGTTAACTAAATCAGAGGACCGCCCCTGAGCCCAGTTAGGGTCAGACATCCTGGGACAGCCCTTTTCTGCCATTCCGAATAAAACCCAACTTTGAGAAATTATCACCCCGACCATGTTTTTCTCCATTAGGGGAGGACAAAGGTTGTAGACCATTGCTGAATCTTTTAACCATACCACGTGGTAAAACTCTTAGACTATCGATACCGACAGAATAAGAACAAGTCTTTGATATTAATTACTAGTCTGCAGCTAGGAATTCGGTATCATGGAACGCGAAGAACGACAACCGCCGAAACATCCATTCTATAACGAAACAAATGAATGTCACTCTGAACTATTCACTATAACCACGAGAGGGAGAGAGACGGACAATTCTACAAATGAAACAAACTTTTCACCAGCGATCAAGACAACACACTGAGCGTAAATATATTGATTAATTGCAATTGTTTCCGAATGAGTGAGCATTCATGTGTAAAGCTTTAGCATTTCAATTGTTATAATTATCACTCTGTAGTGACTTCTTAGTCGACCCCCACTTCCCCTTTTGTCTAACAAGCCGCCATGCCGGTTTAGCCCACTAGGGCACATTCTCCTATCATTACATTTACCTTGTTTGTTTGTTTGTTTATGCATTTCTGTGAATTACTTAGTTAGTAATAAATAAATGATTTAAGACAATTGATGTATGGATGACTCATAGTGAAGACTGGGTTCGTGTAGATAACCAACAATTTACGATGTTTGGAATGAGACTAATGTGAGGTAAAGTAAATAATTCATTAATCAGAAGACTCTGGATCAGATATGAAAATATCTGAAAGGTTATATTAGGAAATTCTAACCTTGTAATCTGAATATTTTTCCTTGGTGCCCCGACTTCCTAGTTAATTAGTTACATGATTAATCAGTTGATCGCGTAATACTAATTACAGAGAATCTTTGAAAAAAACTTTGTCTTCAGTTAATGATAGTAAAGGCACGACAACAGCTTTGCACACTCTAGGTATTTTCTCAACCAGCTTCACCTGAAATGCTTTTCTAACAGTCTTGAAGGAGTTCCCACATATGCTGAGCGCATGTTGACTGCTTTTACGGTCCAACTCATCCCAAACCATCTCAATTGGGTTGAGGTCGGGTGATTGTGGCCAGTTCATCTGATGCAGCACTCCATCACTCTCTTTCTTGGTCAAATAGCCCTTACACAGCCTGGAGGTGTGTTGGGTCATTGTCCTGTTGAAAAACAAATGATAGTCCCACTAAGTTCAAACCAGATGAGATGGCGTATCACTGCATAATGCTGTGGTAGCCATGCCTGTTAAGTGTGCCTTGAATTCCAAATAAATCAGTGTCACCAGCAAAGCACACCCACACCACCACTCCTCCTTCTCCATGCTTCACAGTGGGAACCACACATACAGAGATCATCCATTCACCTACTCTGTGTCTCACAAAGACACTGCAGTTGGATCCAAAAATCACAAAATTTGGACTCATCAGACTAAAGGACAGATTTCCACCTGTCTATTGTCCATTGCTCGTGCTTCTTGGCCCAAGCAAGTCTCTTCTTATTATTGGTGTCCTTTAGTAGTGTTTTTTTCAACCATGAAGGCCTGATTCACACAGTCTCCTCTGAACAGTTGATGTGGAGATGTGTCTGTTACTTGAACTCTGTGAAGCTTTTTTGGGCAGGAATTTCTGAGGCTGATAACTCTAAAGAACTTCTCTGCAGCAGAGGTGACTCTGGGTCTTCCTTTCCTGAGAGACAGTTTCTATAATAGCACTTGATGGTTTTTGCGACTGCACTTTAAGAAACTTTCTTGAAATGTTCCAGATTGACTGACTTTCATGTCTTAAAGTAATGATGGACAATTTTTTGGTTACTACATAGTTTTGATGTCTTCACTATTATTCTACAATGTAAAACATTTAAAAAAAAATATAAAAAAACCCTTGAATGAGTAGGTGTGTCCAAACTTTTGACTGATACTGTATTTAAATCTTAAATATTTCCAGATTGGTTTTCAAAGCTGTTTCACAAGGTGTTCATTATTGTAGATTGTAACAGATCCCTTGATGGTATTTGTTACTTCAACATTATTCATTGTTGTATCCTACATACAATAATATAATAGATATATAGTCAACCACAAGGGTGTACTAATGAGCTATGAATTGTTTTGTATTATAATGCAGGATGACTGAAATAATATTATTTCAGTGTACATAAGGGAAGGCCTGTTTAAAATGAAAACATGACAGCCAGCCAAGCCAGTGTATGAATCAAATGCATTTGCATATGAATGGAGTGGAAATGAGCTGTCTTTGTGATCTGTAAGGAAGGTATTAATGTGTGGGTTGGGGGAGGACATCGAAATTATATATTATTTTTTACCCCGATTCATAAAAAGCAGAAGATGGTAAATAACATTGATTAGCAAATTAATAGGAAAACAAAAGCTTATTAATAAGAATACATTTAGCCTAATTGGTAACACATATAACGTGGGGAGAAGTCAAAGGGTCCTTGTCAGGCAGACAGTTTGTCAAATCCAGATTAAATATAGGTTTTCATGTGTATCACATCTGTAGGTGATTGTGGGCTAAATCAATGACAAACAGCTGAAATGTTCCGGCTTCATCATGATCTGTGATCAAAACATGCTGGGGTGTTTTCGGATCCGTTTAGGCTAAGGTTATGCATAAGAAAGCAACTGCACTGAAATGAATAGCCCGCTATGCACTCCGACAAACCATCAAACAGACAAAGCGTCAATACAGGACTAAGATTGAATCGTACTACACCGGCTCCGACGTTCGTCTTGCAAACTATTACAGACTACAAAGGGAAGCACAGCCACGAGCTGCCCAGTGACACGAGCCTACCAGACAAGCTAAATTACTTCTATGCTCACTTAGAGTCAATCAACACTGAAGCATGCATGAGAGCATCAGCTGTTCCAGGCGACTTTGTGATCACGCTCTCCGTAGCCAATGTAAGACCTTTAAACAGGTCAACATTCACAAGGCCGCAGGAACAGACGGATTACCAGGACGTGTACTCCGAGCATTTGCTGACCAACTGGCAAGTGTCTTCACTGTCCCACACCAAGTCTATAATACCTACATGTTTCAAACAGACCGCCGTAGTCCCTGAGCCAAAGAACACCAAGGTACCCTGCCTAAAGGACTAATGACCTGTAACACTCATGTCGGTAGCCATGAAGTGCTTTGAAAGGCTGGTCATGGCTCACATCAACACCATTATCCCAGAAACCTTAGACCCACTCCAATTTGCATACCACCCCAACAGATTTATAGATGATGCAATCTCTATTGCACTCCACACTGCCCTTTCCCACCTGTACAAGAGGAACACCTATGTGAGAATGCTATTCATTGACTACAGCTCAGCATTCAACGTCATAGTTCCCTCAAAGCTCATCACTAAGCTAAGGACCCTGGGACTAAACACCTCTATCTACAACTGGATACTGGACTTCCTGATGGGCTGCCCTCATGTGGTAAGAGTAGGTAACAACATATCTGCCACGCTGATCCTCAACACAGGGGTCCCTCTGGGGTGAGTACTCAGTCCCCTCCTGTACTCCTTGTTCACCCATGACTGCATGGCCAAGCACAACTCCAACACCATCATTAAGTTTGCCGACGACACCACAGTGGTAGGCCTGATCCCCGACAATGATGAGACAGCCTATAGGGAGGAGGTGTCAGAGGAAGGCCCCAGAAATTGGTAAAGACTCCAGCCACCATAGTCATAGACTGTTTTCTCTGCTACCGCACAGCAAGCAGTACCAGAGCGCCAAGTCTAGGTCCAAAAGGATTCTTAATTAACAGCTTCTACCCCCAAACCATAAGACTGCTGAACAGCTAATCAAATGGCTACCTGGACTATTTGCATTGTCCCCACCCCACCCCCCATTTTTAACTGCTGCTACTCTCTGTTTATTATCCATGCATAGTCACTTCACCTCTACCTACATGTACATTACCTCAATGGCCTTGACTAACCGGTGACCCCCCACATTGACTCTGTACCGGTACCCCCTGTATATAGTCTCCACATTGACTCTGTACCGGTACCCCCTGTATATAGCCTCCACATTGACGGTACCCCCTATAGCCTCCACATTGCCTCCACATTGACTCTGTACCGGTACCCCCTGTATATAGCCTCCACATTGACTCTGTACCGGTACCCCCTGTATATAGCCTCCACATTGACTCACCGGTACCCCCATTGACTCAGTACCGGTACCCCCTGTATATAGCCTCCACATTGACTCAGTACCAGTACCCCCTGTATATAGCCTCCACATTGACTCTACGGTACCCCCTGTATATAGCCTCATTCACATTGACTCCACATTGACTCACCGGTACCCCCTGTATATAGCCTCCACATTGACTCTGTACCAGTACCCCCTGTATATAGCCTCCACATTGACTCTACCAGAACCCCCTGTATATAGCCTCCACATTGACTCTACCCCCTTGTATATAGTCTCCACATTGACTCTGTACCGGTACCCCCTGTATATAGCCTCCACATTGACTCTGTACCAGTAGCCTCCCCTCTGTATATAGCCTCCACACTGACTCTGTACCCCCTGTATATACACATTGGTACAGGTACCCCCTGTATATAGCCTCCACATTGACTCTGTACCGGTACCCCCTGTATATAGCCTCCACATTGACTCTGTACCCCCGGTACCCCCTGTATATAGCCTCCATTGACTTGACTCTGTATATAGTCTCCACATTGACTCTGTACCCCCTGTATATAGCCTCCACATTGATTACCGGTACCCCCTCTCATTGACTCTCTACCGGTACCCCCTGTATATAGCCTCCACATTGACTCTGTACCAGTATCCCCTGTATACAGCCTTGCTACTGTTATTTTATTGTTGCTCCATAATTATTAGTTATTTTTCTTTTTTGTAAAAACATTTTTAACTTCAGTTTATTTTAGTAAATACTTTCTAAAACACATTTTTGTCTTAAAACTGTATTGTTGGTTAAGGGCTTGTAAGTAAGAATTTCCCTGTCAGGTCTACACCTGTTGTATTTGGCGCATGTGACAATTACAATGTGATTTGATTTGATTCAATGCGATTCTCCTGAATAAAAAAGTATCTGATAAGCTGTATGGTCTTTGCATAGACCCATGCGATTCTATATAGTTTTTTTTCTTTTGCGGTAGGCATAGGCTACCACTAATATTCTAAATTGCGGAGCATTTAATAAACCAAACACATTTTCCTGTGATGTTGAGGCTGAGTAATACCTTTGATAGGCTTGTAGACTATGTACATAATTGTGGAGTTAATCATTGTTAATACCGATATCTCTTTATATAATCTGGACCGTTGTTTTTTCTAAGGTTAAGCAAACAATCGGTAGCATCAGTTTTTTGGCCTTCTCTATAACAGGGTTTAGGCCTATATTCTCACATACCCCCTCAGTTCAACCATAAACCACCAGTTTAACCATAAAACATCTCCACAGAAATGTCTTGTATGGTGACAGTGATTGTGTCTGTTAAACTGGGAACTTTTGGGGAAAAAACTAAGTCAAATCATGACATCAGTGATTTTCAGGTCAGAGAAAGCTGCCCGAGTTTCAGAATTGGAATTCCGAGTTGGATGGCCGTTCTAAACTATTTTTCCCATTCTGAGCTCATTTTTTTTTTCGAGTTCCCAGTTGTCTGAAGTCGGAAGTCAGAGATTGCCGAGTTCAGAGTTTTTTTGAATGCGCCACTAGAGACCTAGGCCACCTCTTATTTCTGAATAGGGCTATCTCCAACAAAGAAGCCATTGTGTCTGTATGAGAAAGTAATGGTAATCTACACAGTAATGGTGGCTGGCTGCGATATCAACTAGCCTAATCATTTTTGAGGTGATTGAGGTGATATGCCTATTTTAGCATAATCAACAATTATTATTATTTAAAAAAATGTTACCCCCAATTTCGTAGTATCCAATTATTAGTAGTTACTATCTTGTCTCATCGCTACAACTCCCGTACGGGCTCGGGAGAGACGAAGGTCAAAGGTCATGCGTCCCCCGAAACACAACCCAACCAAGCCGCACTGCTTCTTAACACAGCGAGCATCCAACCAGGAAGCCAGCCGCACCAATGTGTTGGAGGAAACACCGTGCACCTGGCGACCTTGGTTAGCATGCAAGGATATCCCTACCGGCCAAACCCTCCCTAACCCGGACGACGCTAGGCCAATTGGGCGTCCCCCACAGACCTCCCAGTCGCGGCCGGCTGCGACAGCCTGGACGCGAACCCAGGGTCTCTGGTGGCACAGCTAGTGCTGCGATGCAGATCACTGCGCCACCTGGGAGGCCCATTCATGGTAAGATCTGTCTTAATAAACTAACACATAAATCAGTAACACATAAGATGACTCGAACACCACATCTACATTACGTGTACGTGTCACGTGACATGAACATGACGTAAATCAAATCATCAAATCAAATTTTATTTGTCACATACACATGGTTAGCAGATGTTAATGCGAGTGTAGCAAAATGCTTGTGCTTCTAGTTCCGACAATACAGTAATAACCAACAAGTAATCTAACTAACAATTCCAAAACTACTGTATTATACACACAAGTGTAAGGGGATAAAGAATATGTACATAAAGATAAACGTGTCGGCAGTGCGACGCCTTAGAAAACAACTTGCCTCCATTGACATTCCATGTTAATTCAAGGGTGGTATTTTATGGCGCTAGGAAGACATTAGGTGACTTGGTGAGAGGTATCAGTAACTTCACGAGGCTTAAAACTGGCACTTATCACCCCCCATATCATCCATGGCCTGAAGGAGGGTGGTTCGCTTTAATGGGAGTGGCGATCATACATCTTCCACCTGTATTTTAATCAAGTATTGTACGTATGTATTGTAGTGGTCCTGTACGTGGCTCAGTTCATACATATTATGAACATTTGAACATCTTGACCATGTTGTTATAATCTCCACCCGGCACAGCCAGAAGAGGACTGGCCACCCCTCATAGCCTGGTTTCTCTCGAGGTTTTGGCCTTTCTCTGGAGCCTTTCTGCTTGCTGTTTGGGTTTTTAGGCTGGGTTCTCTGTACAGCACTTTGATATATCAGCTGATGTAAGAAGGGCTATATAAATACATGTGATACTGTAAGAGCATGGCACTTACAGCACCAGAGTTGTGGGTTCGATTAATACCAAAATGTGTGGACTATTTTCACTTTCAATAAAAGCGTCTGCTACGTAAATATATTACAGTTCTGTATTAGCCAATGCAGTTTTAGCAACTTTGTTTTTTTGGATACATGTTTACTGTGTAGGGGATGCATTTCTTTGTTTTTGACTTTATTTGTGCACTGGTATTGTATTACTGCACTGTTAACAGCACGTCTCTAATATTGTCAATATCAGATTAAAAAAAAAGCGTATTGTGAAGTACAATCATAAGTCATCATAGTAGATTCAAGTATATATATATACACACACTTGTTTGTACTTCACATACATTTTCATTATGTAGTTCTCAAAATCTGTAGGAGACAAACCAGATATGTAAATGTATAGGTTTACCAAATGTTTAAGTGATCGATTAGGAGCAGTCGGATTAATAGTAAAATCTATATTAACAAAAGAGAATCCTATCAAAAGTAATGTGAGCGTTGCATTGCGAAAGGCAATTACTTTATATGAACATGTATTGCGATGTGAAAACGTGACTGTTGTACTTAAGTCAATTGAAAATAAAGAGTTTTGAAACAACTGCCGTTTGATCAGTTTAGAGTTTTGTACCATGTTGTGAAAATGTACATGTAAAATGGCACCAAAGCGATAAACCGCCAGTGTTATTCATTGTGTCGTCACCCACGTGGCAAAAATCGTTTCATTATTTTTAATTAATCTAATTGGTTGATCGTGAGTAAGACACTTCTCAGATTGCTTTTCCTACTGTGTCTAATATCAAACACTATTTTCAGTATAATATGTAGGGGTCAATAATAAGACCTCAGTTAAATTATTTTAATACAACTTTGGTATCAATAACATTGTTATAAGAAAAGTGTGCATTACTAGGTGACATTGCTGTACAACATGGGGTTGACATGACAGCAATTATATGTTTGGTGTCCAACAGATCCTTGGCATTGTTAGGATAGAACGGCATTCAACTATCAAACAATCACCATACTTTCAAGGGGGGGGAAGGAATTTTCAAATTCAAAGCAGAAACTTAAACTGCATTTGACAGTCACAGCGTTGAACAAGAGGGACAATTTATAAATTACTAATCTTTCACAATATTCATCAAAACACAGAGAACCCAACAACTGTTTTAATTGGCCAAGCAAGTAATCGCATTGAACACGTATGGAAACAAAAGGTAAAGACAAACAAACAGTGAGGAAAATTCAGTGCGAAACAAATTGATGTAATGAGAACCCAGTAGAATAACAATGAGCTGATGTGAATGACAAAGTGCCAGGTGGATGAGAAGGCATGTTGAGAAATATGTTGCGCTTTACAAACATTCAGTGGTACAAGAACCAAATTTATTTCCAAACGATGACAACCAGTGACTTTGTGAATCACGTCAGAGCAGAGAACATCTTGGTGTGTTAAGTTGAGTCGGAAAAGAAATGTCAGAGCCGATGGACAAGGGGAATATAGCATTGTTATACGGTACAAAAGTAAATTAACTGCTGTTGGATATAAAGACACTGAACATACTACACAATTAAGCATGACATACTGGATTGGGAGGACCTATGAATGTCATATCTGGATAAGGGAAACAAAACTCACCTATAAACATACAAGCTGATGTGTGAATCACTAAGTCCAATATCACCCAATCTGTATCCCAAATGGCACCCGATCACATAATATATTATATATAGCAATACTTTAACCCAGGGGTCCTGGTCAAAACTACACTATATCAGAGGTAGGGTGCCATTTGGGATACACTTCAGTAAAGCTTGTAACTCTCAATGGACCCATTGGCTTCTCAGGGGATGGATGCATAGCAGCCATGATAACTCCCTGGTTAGTAGAGCCAGAGCGGGACACACCCTAAAATCACAAATCAACCCCTAGCTCATAGGTACTTGTGTAGATCTCTGTTGGAATTGTAGTCAAATTGTGGACATCCTCCCCGAATCTCTCAGATCTACACCAGAGACTAGGATGTAGTGGCTAGGGGTTGAATTGGGATTCAGACAGACACTCGTGTCCAAGCCAGCCTATAGCTCATCTTTCTCTGGAGCCTCTTCTTCCTCAGTTCCTTCCTCTGGAGTCTCCTCCTCCTCCTCATCCTCTTCGTCCTCACCTTCCTCGTCCTCACCTTCCTCTTCTGCCTCAGTGGCTTGTTCTTTGTTTTTCTCATCTTCCTCTTTACGTTTCTTGTCATCTTCCTCCTGTTTCATTTTCTTCTCTGGCTCCTGTGACATGTGTAAAGAGGGGTGGTAACAGTAGACGGACATGTATTGACAGTGAACTGGAAGCCTTATTGTGGTAGGTGGCATGTTCAAAGTTTCTGCTCGAGCTCAGCACTAGGACACCCAATTCAAATAACCAAGGAGTTGATTGGTTGATGAACTGAAACACGGTGTGTTAATATTGGGAATGCACACTCATAGGAGAATAGAAGACCAGCCAGTTCAACACAGTCTAGTTATCACATACCTTAGTAACACCCCATGTCTCAGCTCCAAACTCCTCCGCTTCCTTCACATCATCTGAGACCAGGAAGTTGTCAAAGATTGTGCCAGATTTCACCTGAAAAAGAAACTCATGTTGGTGTCTTAACTACATTGATAAAAAAAAATTTAAAAGCTATTTATTTTTCACATGACCAGGAAAAAGGCCCTACTATCTACAATTAGCATTACTGTAGATAGTCATAAGGCCATAGGGGTTAAGTACAAAGGAAGTCTTCTAAAACAAACCAGCTTCAGTTAGCTTAGCTTACTACACAGCAACTTCAATGGGGGTTCGCCAGCTAACATTGATAAACAACCAGAACCAATCTTCAGGGTCATTAATAAAAGCTAAACGTCAATGTGTGTTTTTGACTGTCGAGTCCGCTAGATCGTTCCCATTTCAAGCTCATATTTTTAAAAATATATTTAGGCACGTTAGCTGGCCAGCTCATTGACCCCTGCTTTGTAGTAAGCGAACTGAAGTCGGCTCACTTCGAAGACCCTTAGTAGTAAACCCCTCAGGAGTTTCTTGGCAAGGTCACATGGTTAGGTAAAGCTTGAGGGTAAAAATAGGAGTTTCTCACAGGTGTCCACCATTAAAATGCATACATTTTATTAAATAATGCATATTTGAAAGATGTATAATGTATAATGTATTATGTTATATTTAAAATTCTGTGGTGTCCAGTCTCACCTGCCACAGATCCAGGCCCAGGACACTGATGTCGTCAAACTTGTAGATGTTAGAGTCAGCGGCGTACTCTGGGTTATCGATCTCAGGATGGACCCAGGCTCCTTTGTAGTTAGGGTTGTCAATCTGCTTGGGCTTCCACTCTCCCTGCAGACAACGCATGGCTGTTGCTTTAGTCTGAGCCATTGTTTTTAAAAAGCAGTAGGGGCATTCTTCCTGCACCTTAGCCCCGGGGCTAAGGAAGATTTTAGCCCCGGGGCTAAGGAAGATTTTAGCCCGGGGCTAAGGAAGATTTTAGCCCGGAGCTAAGCGAATGTTCACTCTTGCACATTTTATAAGTGGGCTAGTTGGCCCTGCTCTAAGGAAGATTTTAGCCCGATTAGTTCACTCTTGCACATTTTATAAGTGGGAGTTAGCCCCAGAAACACGGTGCCAATATAGCCAGGGTCAAAAACAATGCCTAGCATGCTCACTGTCCAATCACAAAAGCTGCACTGAAACTTAAATTTACATATGGAAGTTAATTTGATCAGTAAAATCATACCATTTCATCCTTCAATCTGATCAAAATACTGTAATACATGCAAAAACTGGTTGCTATGCCTAACAAAAATGGTTTGCCATGCAGGTTGGCTAATGTCTTCGTACTTACCCAACTAAAGCAACTGCTGGAAGGGCAGCAAACACTTTTCATAGCTTTTATGTCGACATTTAATTGGATATAGCCACGATAACAATATTGTTGTAGGATTTCGCCTGGATCAGAAAAGTTGCTCTCGTTCACGCACAGCATTCACTGCAAATATGTTAACCTGAACTGTTGGTTTAGGGCTTGTAAGTAAACGTTTCACGGTAATGTCTACACTTTTATGTATTCGGCGCATGTGACAAATAAAGTTTGATTTGATTCATCTCTGTACAGGGGCGAGATCGCATATCAAAAGTTAAACAGTTTCCGAGGTCAGACAGCAAAAACCATCACTGTTGGAAATCAAATGCTGGTCCAGATGCAAGAGGAAATTGCATTACTAAGTTTCTAGTAAACATTGGTCGCATGTCAGAGACAAAATGTAGTCTAGTGGTTAAGAGCTTTGGGCCAGTAACTGAAAAGGTTGATGGTTCAAATCCCCGAGCCAACTAGGTGAAAAATATGTTGATGTGCTCTTGAGCAAGGCACTTAACCCTAATTGCTCCTGTAAGTTGCTCTGGATAAGTGTCTCTACCAAATGACTAAAATGCCAAGTAAAAATGTTGGTCGCTTGTCCGTTATCCCAGGGCTTTGGGATAAACGTGAATACTTACCCCAGTGTAAAAAAATGCTTGTGTGAACACAGGCTAAGCTAGGCCTGGGGCTAAGAACAATGCATCTGGGCCTGGGGCTAAGAACAATGCATCTGGGCCTGGGGCTAAGAACAATGCATCTGGGCCTGGGGCTAAGAACAATGCATCTGGGCCTGGGGCTAAGAACAATGCATCTGGGCCTGGGGCTAAGAACAATGCAGTGTGATAATGTCTATAGAGTCTTCCTCAACTTGTGCCAGTTGCAAAGGTTAAGTGCTAACCAGTTTTGCAACAAACGGTCCAAATAGTGTGGCATTATTTCAGGAAACAACTTCCTCCATTCCACTTCAAAAACTGAATGGCAACAAAAGCTGTTGCAAAAATGTTGCTAGAACTTCCCTTTCAAGAATAACATGTTTCTACAACGTTGCGGTCTTGAATACCACTCTGGCTAAGCACATCTCATTGACAAATTAGCTGAAAACACTCCTCTTGGTTCAGTTTGATAAGCTGATAGTGTTTCTCAACTAATGTCCTCGAGTACCATCCATTGCACATTTTTGTCCTAGAACCACACGAACAAATCTGAGTCAAACTACATATATCAAGCCTTTGATTAGTTGTATTAGGTACACTTGTTCTGGGCTTGTAGACTGGAGTTGAGGAACACTGGTATAGTGTGATCACTGATCACCGCCCCAGCCTAGTTTAACACAAACCTTGTACTCTGGGTTGGTGATCACAGGCGGCTCCCACTCTCCATCCATGTCCACGTCCCAGTCGTCAGGCTTCTTGGCATCAGGGTCAGGGAGGTTCTCAGCCACATCCCAGTCCTGGAACAACAGTCATTTACTACTACAGTATAGCTTACTGGACCAATCCTGGACACAGCTCACAATATAAAAATGGCTTCCTGCTATGGCACGTCGAGGTCAGCCTCACCATATCATGGTAAAACCAATGATAATAATATAAGACTTGGACGAAAATAGGTGTAGCTACTCTGGTCCTGTTTATATTTAAGAGCAGGAGCTCCACAATACTTCTGAGTTGAATAGTCTATCAGAAGAACAGGAACTCAAACAGTGAAACATCTGAGATGTTGCTACTAGCCCCTCCCAAGTGCCGCAGTGGTCTAAGGCACTGCATCTCAGTGCTAGAGGCATCACTACAGACCCTGGTTAGATTCCAGGCTGTATCACAACCGGCCGTAGGGCGGTGCACCATTGGCACAGCGTCATCCGGGTTTGGCCGGTGGGGGGATAGGCCATCATTGTAAAATAAGAATTTGTTCTTAACCGACTTGCCTAGTTAAATAAAATACACCCAGCTCCTGCACTGACTATAGTAATAATGAGGCATCTGTCCTCTACTTTCTTTTACTGGGTGTATTTTACAGTAAAGTGTCTTCATTTGATCTAAATGCAGTTTAAATAAAAGTTTGATTTGAATAGGCTTGGTGCCACATGGTGTTTAAAGACAGCGGTTGTACCTCTGGCTTGGTGTCTTCAGCATCGTCCATCTTGGGGCGGTCGTCCCAGTCCTCGGGTTTCTTGGCCTCGGGGTCCTTGATGGTCTTAGCCGGCAGGAAGTCCCAGTCCTCCTCCAGAGTGCCTGACTCAACCTTCTCATTATCGATCTTCACCTCGTAGGTCTGGTTTGGGTTCAGGATCAGCGTGTACAGGTGGGTCAGCTCGTCATCCTGAAGAGGGGGAGAGAGATCGCTTAGGTTAAAGTAGGTGTGTGTGAGTGTGAGACGGTAATCAGAGGACGGAACTCAAAACGAGAGCACCTTACCTTGCACTTGACTTCCTTCTTGATGAGGTGATTCTTGCCCTTGTAGTTGAAGATAACGTGGACCTTCTTGGTGCTGTAGCCACAGATGTCAGGGCCTGTACAGGTTGCAGGACAGAGTATGATCAAATTAGCACTAGAGGTGCAAATTGCATATTTAGTTGAATTTAATTCATGTTAGCAGGCGATATTAATTAGGGAAATTGTGTTTCTTCTCTTGCGTTCATTGCACGCAGAGTCAGGGTATATGCAACAGTTTGGGCCACCTGGCTTGCTGCGAACTAATTCTCCAGAATTTTACATATTATGACATAACATTGAAAGTTGTGCAATGTAACAGCAATATTTAGACTTAGGGTTGCCACCCGTTCAATAAAAAATACAGATCAGTTAAGTATTTCACTGAAAGAATAAACGTTTTGTTTTTGAAATGATAGTTTCCGGATTTGACCATATTAATGACCAAAGGCTCGTATTTGTGTTTATTATATTATAATTAAGTCTATGATTTGACAGAGCAGTCTGACTGAGCAGTGGTAGGCAGCAGCAGGCTAGTAAGCATTCATTCAAACTTTACTGCGTTTGCAAGCAGCTCTTAGCAATGCTTGAAGCACAGCGCTGTTTATGACTTCAAGCCTATCAACTCCTGAGATTAGGCTGGCAATACTAAAGTGCCTATTAGAACATCCAATAGTCAAGGTATACGAAATACAAATGTTGTAGAGAAAATAGTCGACGTGTCCTAATTCCTATAATAACTACAACCTAAAACTTGTTAACTGGGAATATTGAACCACCAGCTTTCATATGTTCTGAGCAATGAACTTAAATGTTGTTGTTTTTTTACATGGCACATACAGCACTTCTACTTTATCCAACACTTTGTTTTTGCATTATTTAAATGAAATTGAGCATGTTTCATTATTTGAGACTAAATATATTTTATGTATTATATTAAGTTAAAATAAAAGTGTTAATTCAGTATTGCTGTAATTGTCATTATTACAAAGATACACAAATAAATAAAAAATAATGAAATCGGCTCGGCTTTTTTTGGTCCTCCAATAAATTGGTATCGGCGTTGAAAAATCATAATCGGTCGACCTCTAGTAGAGACCTTCCATCCTATCACCACAAAGTTGTCCAATATAATTGAGTCATCGTCACACACGTCCTGATGTTCCTGCCCATGTTATTAGACTAGGAAATAAACCTACTCATAGACTCCAATAAGAACCCAGAGTTTTCCCTGGTCATGTCACAATGTGTTAAATTTAGGAAAAACTCCTGTGTGTATTCACTAACCAAATGGAAGCAAATGGAACAAAAACAGGGAGGGACCTACCCGAATTTGTATAATATAAAAAACTTTTGTTTATGTTGCAAAATGTTTGGCTACAATGTTCTATGATGTGCCCTAATGAATACACCCCAGTGCACTGCCCATAAGACCAGACAGAGGTCCCTACCGAACATGATGTAGTACTGGGAGTCTCCATGCATCTCAGCCTGGTCAAGGGTGGAGGGGAACACCTTGACATAACCGCCACCACAGTCAATTTTCTGCTCGTGTTTCACAGTGAACTGGATCACCAGAGTCTTTCCCTCGTTGCTGAAGGGTTTGAAGCGGGCCGATGCGGCATAGAAACGGGCATCCTGGCTCGTCTGTAGACCTGGGGACACAGCCAGAGTGATGCATGTTAACACTGATGAATACTCCCTGTATAACAGTCATAGTGGCTGACAACACAATAGTCACAAATCACCAACAGCCATTATCAGTATCTTAGTTAATAACAGAACATGTTCAAGACACCAGACAAACAGCAGGCTGCAGAATTGTGGTAAATTCCATCAATTCAGGAAGTAAACCGAAAAGCTACAACCAGTGTAGGAATTTCAGTTCACTTCCTGAAATGACTCCAAACCCTGATAGGCAGCACTGACCCAGGAAACAAAGAAACTGACCCAGTAAGGTCATCGACCCAGGAGGCAATAATGAACTAACCTTTGTCCTTCTCAGCATCTCCATAGAAGTTACCAGCTGTCAGTTTCCACTCTCCGTAGTCTGCCTTGTGCTTAGAGTCCAGCCAGCGAGTCTTCCAGGCATCTGCAGAAAGATACACCAACCAATGAACAGTCAGAATCATCAAAAATTAAGACCAGTCACTGCCGTCGCCTTACAGTGTAAAATATGGCTCAAGGCCTTCTCCATCTCAAACACAGTAATTTTACAGTCTGGACACCATCTTATAAGGGCAAAAACATTAATTTCAGTTTTTATTTTAACAGTGTCACTAGCCACTTCTCTGATGACATACACAAAAACAAATGGCTTGATGATTAGGTATGGTGAGTCAAATGTTACAAATGGAACTCACGATTCTGTCTGAATAGACCAGTGTAGCCTAACTAACGTGACTGTAGTTACCTAACTAAGTCTGCAAATGTTACATTGTCAAAGCTAAATTCTTTCAATATGTAGCAATATAGCTAGCATTAACATGTAAGTAATACATGTGCAACAAAATATGCAGCATACAGTTAAATTGAAGAGAAGGCAGTGTGACAACACATTTCCAGGTCCATCTTTGAAACTCGTGCATGGCCTGAGTAAGTGGGCTAGCTAGCTAACGTTTCTAGACGAGGGTGGAACGTAAGAAATAAAACGAACTTACCTCCATCAAGGAATTGTTCTTGGAAATAAACGGTAGAATGAACAGAAAATATGGACAGAATTATCGCGAATGATCCCAAGACCTGCATTTTGACCGCCTAAAGCTTAAACGTTGTCCTCAAAAGAGACTCTTCCAGGTAATGTCTTGTGATTTCATTGAATGACAAGGAAGGGAAAGCAATTTCGGAGTTGCTCGAGTGAACAGATGTCTGCCTCTCATTGGTTCAAACGCTATCATCCTTAACCAATCAGATGAGACCACGAAACACACGCTCGGTCATTCCTCTTCCGGTAAACTAAATTCCGCTGATCCAGTGGTAAATTGTTTTGAATTGATAGTACAGAGTTTATGTCAAAATTGACTTTTCATAGCAGGTTAGGACAATTTATGCAGCAGGTTATGATAATTAACGTAGCAGCTTAGGAAAAGGGTTAGGGTTAGCTCAAATACAACAACTTTTAAAATCAGATTCATGGTTAGATTGAGCCTTATTCTACAATGTAGAAAATACTAAAAAATTAAGAAAATACTTGAATGAGTAGGTGTGTCCAAACTTTTGACTGGTACTGTATTATGTATGTGTAACGGATGTGAAACGGCTAGCTTGTCAGCGGTGGTGCGTGCTAAATAGCGTTTCAATCGTTGACGTCACTTGCTCTGAGACCTTGAAGTAGTGGTTCCCCTTGCTCTGCAAGATCCGCGGCTTTTGTGGAGCGATGCTTCGCGGGTGACTGTTGTGAATGTGTGCAGAGGGTCCCGGGTATTGGCGAGGGGACTGTCTAAAGTTATACTGTTACATATGTATGTACATTACCAGTCAAAAGTTTGGACACACCTAATCATTAAAGGTGTTTTCTTTATTTGTACATTGTAGTTTAACAGTGAAGACATCAACACTGTGAAATAACACATATGGAATCATGTAGTAACCAAAATAGTGTTAAACAAATCCAAATATATTTTATATTTGAGATTCTTCAAAGTCGCCCATGTTTGCCTTGACAGCTTTGCACACGCTTGGCATTCTCTCAACCAGCCTCATGAGGTAGTAACCTGGAATGCATTTCAATTAACAGGTGTGCCTTGCTAAAAGTTTATTTGTGGAATTTCTTTCCTTAATGCATTTGAGCCAATCAGTTGTGTTGTGACAAGGTAGGGGTGGTATACAGAAGATAGCCCTATTTGCTAAAAAGCCAAGTCCATATTATGTCAAGAACAGCTCAAATAAGTAAACAGAAACGACAGTCCGTCATTACTTTAGGACATGAAGGGCAGTCAACCCGAAAAATGTCAAGAACTTTGAAAGTTTCTTCAAGTACAGTCGCAAAAACCATCAAGCACTGTGATGAAACTGGCTCTCATGAGGACCGCCATTCTCTCAACTCGCTTCACTAAGTCCCACTAGTCCCACTAAGCGCAAACCTGATGGGATGGCATATTGCTGCAGAATGCTGTGGTAGCCATGCCTGTTAAGTGTGCCTTGAATTCTAAATAAATCTCAGTGTCACCAGCAAAGCACCCACACACCATCACACCTCATCCTCCATGCTTCACGGTGGGAACCACACATGTGGAGATCATCCGTCCACCTACTCTGTGTCTCACAAAGACACAGCGGTTGTCTCAAACACATTAATAAATAAATAAATTCCACAAATTAACAAGGCACACCTATTAGCTGAAATGCATTCCAGGTGACTACCTCATGAGGCTGGTTGAGAGAATAACAAGCGTGTGCAAAGCCGTCATCAAGGCAAAGGGTGGCTACTTTGAAGAATCTCAAATGTAAAATATATTTTGATTCGTTTATTAACACTTTTTTAGTTACTACATGATTCCATGTGTTATTTCATAGTGTTGATGCCTTCACTATTATTCTACAATGTAGAAAATAGTAAAAATAAAGAAAAACCCTTGAATGAGTAGGTGTGTCCAAACTTTTGACTGGTACTGTATACTGAACAAAAATATAAAGGCAACATGTAAAGTGTTGGTCCTCACCAGAACTCTAGCCAAGGAATTGAATGTTAATTTCTCTACCATAAGCCGCCTCCAATGTTGTGTTAGAAAATTTGGCAGTATGTCCAGCAAGCCTCACAACCACAGACCACATGTAACCACGCCAGCCCAGGACCTCCACATCCAGCTTCTTCACCTGCGGGATCGTCTGAGACCAGCCACCCGGACAGCTGATGAAACTGAGGAGAATTTCTGTCCGTAATAAAGCTCTTTTGTAAGGAAAAACACATTTTGATTGGCTGGCTCTGGCTTCCCAGTGGCTACCCACGACTATGCCATTGCCCAGTCATGTGAAATCCATAGAGTAGGTCTTAATTTATCCATTTAAATTGACTGATATCCTTATATGAACTGTAACTCAGTAATATCATTGAAATTGTTACATGTTGCATTTATATTTTTGTTCAGTAATAAAATGTCAAATGTATACTGTGAGAGGGAAAATTGTAAGATTATGTTATAATACTTTTATCAAATGGTTGTTTTATTCGACAGAATAGAGTATTCTTAACTATTGTGTGTGTGTGTGTTCTACTGAGGATGGGAGATAACACTGACAGGAGAATTACAATGTATGTTGGGTGATAAAACCTAAAGAGAATTCAAGAGCATGGGTTAATGTTGCTTTTCTATACCGTACCAGAGAGAGATGACTCCAGTTTGGAGTCGGAGGGCCAGAAACTGGTCTCTATACAATGAAAACTGTTGACACAGCAGATACTGTCTGCTATGTATCATAGGTATCTTTCATACAAATCTTAACCTTGTGACCCATTCTATAGATCTGTTGTTCGTCATGTAGGTTGAAAGGGGTGTATCTTGGCCATAAAAGACCTTTGTACTTTTGTCCCGGTGCTCTCAACGAATCATTTGACCGTGAATCGTCGACCAGCCAACATTATGATAGAGCACTCAATCGATTCCCTTTATGTGTGTGCGTTGTATTGACCTGCACTATTATTAAAAAGTGAATCAAGATTTAGTTTAAGTATAACTCTGACTTGTGTGATCAGTTTGTCTCTCCTCGTTTGATAGTAAAGAAATTAACCACAACAATATGTAAAATGTAGTGCATTTGGAAAGTATTCAGACCCCTGGACTTTCTCCACATTTTGTTACGTTACAGCCTTATTCTAAAAATGATTAAATTATTTTTCTTCCTCATCAATCTACACACAATACCTCATAATGACAAAGCAAAATTTTTTTTTTGTTTTACATTTTAGCTAATTCAGAATTTGTTTTTAAACATAAATACCTTATTTACATAAGTCTTCAGACCATGTGATATGAGACTCCAAATTGATCTCAGGTGCATCCTGTTTCCATTGATAAGAGTAGCAGCAGCAAAGAAGGGGGGGCAATGCAAGTAGTCTGGGTAGCCATTATATTAGCTGTTCAGGAGTCTTATGGCTTGGGGGGGGGGGTAGAAGCTGTTTAGGATTCTCTTGGACCTAGACTTGGCGCTCCAGTACCGCTTGCCATGTGGTAGCAGAGATAACAGTCTATAACTAGGGTGGCTGGAGTCGTTGACAATTTTTAGGACCTACCTCTGACACCGCCTGGTATAGAGGTCCTGGATGGTAGGAAACTTGGCCCCGGTTATGTACTGGGCCGTACGCACAACCCTCTGTAGTGCCTTGCGGTCAGAGGCAGAGCAGTTGCCATACCAGGCAATGATGCAATGAGGCAATGATTGAACCCGTCAGGATGCTCTTGATGGTGCAGCTGTAAAACCTTTTGAGGATCTGAGGACCCATGCCAAATCTTTTCAGTCTCCTGAGGGGGAATAGGTTTTGTTGTGCCCTCTTCACGCCTGTCTTGGTGTGCTTGGACCATTTTAGTTTGTTGGTGATGTCAACACAAAGGAACTTGAAGCTCTCAACCTGCTCCACTACAGCCCTGTCGATGAGAATGGGGGCGTGCTTGTTCCTCCTTTTCCTGTAGTCCACAATCATCTAATTTGTCTTGATCACTTTGAGGGAGAGGTTGTTGTCCTTGCACCCCACGGTCAGGTCTCTGACCTTCTCCCTATAGGTTATCTCATCATTGTCAGTGATCAGGCCTACCACTGTTGTGTCATCAGCAAACTCAATGATGGTGTTGGAGTCGTGCCTGGCCGTGCAGTCATGAGTGAACAGGGAGTACAGGAGAGAACTGACCATGCGCCCCTGAGGGGCCCCTGTGTTGAGGATCAGCGTGGTGGATGTGTTGTTACCTACCCTTACCACCAGGGGGAGGCCCATCAGGAAGTCCAGGATCCAGATGCAGAGGAATGTGTTTCGTCCCAGGGTCCTGTGCAAATTAATAACTTAAAAATCATACAATGTGATTTTCTGGATTTTTGTTTTAGATTCCGTCTCTCACAGTTGAAGTGTACCTATGATAAAAAATTATAGACATCAACATGCTTTGTAAGTAGGAAAACCTGCAAAATTGGCAGTGTAACTACTTGTTCTCCCCACTGTATATATGCCCCGTGTCTTACCAGAGTCTGCTGTTCTATCCTGCCGTAAGAATGTATAAGCCGCCAGCTGTATGTTCTTAATTTCGTCGTTCAGCCACGAGTCAGTGAAAGATAAGATATTACAGTTTTTTATGTCCCGTTGGTAGGATATACGTGCTTTAAGTTCGTCCCACCTATTTTCCAGCAATTGAACGTTAGCTAGCAGGACAGGAGGCATAGGCATATTAGCCACTCAGCACCTGATCCTCACAAGGCATGAGGTCAAAGGAATTGTCTGTTGAGCTCCGAGACAGGAAGGATTGTGTCGAGGCACAGATCTGGGGAAGGGTACAGCACCAAAAAATGTCTGCAGCATTGAAGGTCCCTAAGAACACTGTGGCCTCCATCATTCTGAAATTGAAGTTTGGAATCACCAAGACTCTTCTTAGAGCTGGCTGCCCGGCCGAACTGAGCAATAGGGGGATACGGGCCTTGGTCAGGGAGCTGAAACTCCTCAAATACAGATGTGCCAAGCTTGCAGTGTCATACCCAAGACGACTTGAGGCTGTAATCGCTCAGACCATGAGAAACAAGATTCTCTGGTCTGATGCAAGATGGAATTTTTTGCCTGAATGCCAAGCATCACGTCTGAAGGAAACCTGGCACCAAATGCTGTGGGGATCGTGCTTCCAAGTACTGAGTAAAGGGTCTGAATACTTATGTAAATGTATTTTCAGATGTGCCAAGCTTGTTTTTTGTGCATCGCCCCCTTCCAAAAAAAAATACTTATGTAAAAAATTAAAACTTTAATTTTGCTTAGTCATTATGGGGTATTGTGTGTAGATTAATGAGGAGGGAAAAAACAATTTAATCACTTTAAGAATAATTCTGCAACGTAACAAAATGTGGAAAAGTCAAGGGGTCGGAATACTTTCAGAAAGCACTGTATATGTAGCAAAAAGGGTGTAGAGCCATTGCTTCACTACTCTCACTGGGCTATAATATCTTTGTTTTCAAATGAATGTAGCCAACTGTACAAGGTTTTGTAAACTGGGGGGGGAAAATGTACAAGCATCCTCGATGGTGTTAGATTTTTCCCTCAATCTGGTCTGTGTGTGTTCCTCTCTGATTGACACAGTGAACATCTCCACAGAAGACAAGTAAACTGGCGCCAGGCATCAAAATCACAGATTACGTCAACGCTAACGTTCAGAGCCCAGAACCAGTGAGTGTCTCTTTTGAAAAGCATTCTTAATCAGACCACATTAATAACGCTCCTCTTGTAAGGGATTTCCTCCTCTTCTTCTTCCGAAGAGAAGAGGCGAGAAGGATCGGAGAACCAATATGCAGCGTGGTTAAAGTTCATGGTTCTTTAATCAGAGAAACTACACATGAACAGAATACAAAACAAGAACCGTGAATACCAAAAAAACAGTCCCGTGTGGCACAAACACTGACAGAGGAGACAACCACCCACAAAATACCCCCAAAAATATGGCTGCCTAAATATGGTTCCTAATCAGAGACAACGATAAACACCTGCCTCGGATTGAGAACCACTCTAGGCAACCATAGACTTACCTAGACAACTACACTGAACACAACCCCATAAATCGAATAAACCCCTAGACAAGACGAAACACAATAAATCACCCATGTTACACCCTGGCCTAACCAAAATAGTAAAGAAAACACAGATAACTAAGGCCAGGGTGTGACACATTCTCTTCCTTATTATGTCACGTCCTCTGTCAGTCCTGTTCACTGCAGACTGGCCCCAGACCACTGAGGGCCTCGTACCGCCAAGCACAACACAACATCATTAACGTGGCTGGTTAATTAACGAGCGGTATTGTAGTTACAGGTGTTCTGTTCTGGTATCTCTCCACATTGTGACTTAGGGGCTACACGGGGAATTGGGATGGCGGTGGCTAGTTTAAATAAATCACAAAGTATGGATTGCTTTCAATACCTTGTCCATGGATTGCTTTCAAGGTGAGAAAAACAAATATCTAAAAATGATGACTGGCGGAGTTATCCCATTAATGTTGGGCAAGTACCAAACCCTGTGGTGAAAGGAATGTATTGCACTCCATTCGAACAGGTGGTAAAGGCATAGGTGGATCTCAGTTTGATATAATAAAATCAATAAATAACTCATCACCCATAACTCTACTTTGACAAGTTACTGACCTAGAAAGGACCTTCCATCTGTCCTGAACTATGGGGAGATCACACACACACACACACACACACACACACACACACACACACACACACACACACACACACACACACACACACACACACACACACACACACACACACACACGCTACAGTGACCCACACATGGTATAGCCCCCCACCCCTCCCCCCCATGCATCCTGACACCCCTGGGGAGGCCTGATGGAGTGGAGCTTCATCTGCCTAACAGGCTGGCAGGTCTCCATGCACCAGGCTGCAGAGACACAAAAGCTCACTGCTCCCTCTCAGCCCTAATCCCCAACCAGTCCCTTCCTGCCAAGGCTGACATGGTGCCATTGTCCAGCAGACACACTCATTACCAGCATCAAGTCATGTTCAGAGAGTCTAGAGAGTTGTACATTTTAAAGGAAAATATACAAGTTGTTGGGAGGAACTTCTGTCACACTGTTTCTAGTGTGTTTTTATTACAATCAAAGAACATTGAATCTAAATACAACACAAATAATGTCAAAATGTAAATAAATGAATTCAAGGTACAGCACAGAAAATGCATTACAAATGACTGAACAGAGAATCAAGTTGAACAGTACACCGAGTTTACAAAACATTAAGAACACCTGCTCTTTCCATGACATAGACTGACCAGGTGAACCCAGGTGAAAGCTATGCTCCCTTATCACCTTTTTAAACCACTTTAATCAGTGTAGATGAAGGGGAGGAGACGGGGTAAAGATTTTTCAGCCTTGAGAGATGGATTGTGTCTGTGTGCCAAAGGGTGAGACAAAACATTTACAGTTGAAGTCGGAAGTTTACAGAATAAAGCCATCACCTATAGACAGATTAACCTGGAGAGGAGTCCCCTTCGCCAGCTGGTACTGAGGCTTTGTTTACAAACACAAACAGACCACACAGAGCCCCAGGACAGAAATACAATTAGACCCAGCCAAATCATGAGAAAGCAAGAAAATTGTTGAGATTTGAGCACCCACTGTGATATATATATATATATATATATATATATATATATATATATATATATATATATATATACACACATACATACACACACACACACACACAGTTCAAGTTGGAAGTTTACATACACTTAGGTTGGGGTCATTAAAACTCGTTTTTCAACCACTCCATAAATGTCTTGTTTACAAACTATAGTTTTGGCAAGTCGGTTAGGACATCTACTTTGTGCATGACACAAGTCATTTTTCCAACAATTGTTTACAGACAAATTATTTCACGTATTCACAATTCCAGTGGGTCAGAAGTTTACATACACTAAGCTTCTGATTTGTGAATTGACATCATTTGAGTCAATTGGAGGTGTAGCTGTGGATCTATTTCAAGGCCTACCTTCAAACTCAGTGCCTCTTTGCTTCACATCATGGGAAAATCAAAAGAAATCAGCCAAGACCTCAAAAAAAATGTAGACCTCCACAAGTCTGGCTCATCCTTAGGAGCAATTTCCAAATGCCTGAAGGTACCACATTCATCTGTACAAACAATAGTACGCATGTATAAACACCATGGGACCACATACAGCTCAAGAAGGAGATGCGTTCTGTCTCCTAGAGATAAACGTACTTTGGTGCGAAAAGTGCAAATCAATCCTAGAACAACGGCAAAGGACCTTGTGAAGATGCTGGAGGAAACGGGTACAAAAGTATCTATCCACAGTAAAAAACATCCTATATTGACATAACCTGAAAGGCATCCTCAGCAAGGAAGAAGCCACTGCTCCAAAACCGCCATAAAAAAGCCAGACTACGGTTGGCGACTGCACATGGGGGCAAAGATCATACTTTTTGGAGAAATGTCCTCTGGTCTGATGAAACAAAAATAGAACTGTTTGGTCGTAATGACCATCGTTATGTTTGGAGGAAAAAGGGGGAGGTTTGCAAGCCGAAGAACACCGTCCCAACCATGAAGCATGGGGGTGGCAGCATCATTTTGTGGGGGTGCTTTGCTGCAGGAGGGACTGGTGCACTTCACACATTAGATGGCGTCATGAGGAAGGTGGAGGATGTGGATATATTGAAGCAACATCTCAAGACATCAGTCAGGAAGTTAAAGCTTGGTCGCAAATGGGTCTTCCAAATGGACAATGACCCCAAGCATACTTCCAAAGTTGTGGCAAAATGGCTTAAGGACAACCAAGTTGTATTGGAGAGGCCATCACAAAGCCCTGACCTCAATCGTATAGAAAATTTGTGGGCAGAACTGAAAAAGCATATACGAGCAAGGAGGCCTACAAACCTGACTCAGTTACACCAGCTCTGTCAGGAGGGATGGGCCATAATTCACCCAACTTATTGTGGGAAGCTTGTGGAAGACTACCCGAAATGTTTGACCCAAGTTAAACAATTTAAAGGCAATGCTACCAAATATTATTTGAGTGTATGTAAACTTCTGACCCATTGGGAAATGTGATGAAAGAATTAGAAGCTGAAATAAATCATTCTGTCAACTATTATTCTGACATTTAACATTCTTAAAATAAAGTGGTGATCCTATCTGACCTAAGACAGGGAATTTTTACTAGGATAAAATGTCAGGAATTGTGAAAAACGGACTTTAAATGTATTTGGCTAAGTTGTATTTAAATTTCCGACTTCAGCTGTAAGTGCCTATGAACGGGGTATTGTAGTAGGTGCCAGGCGCACAAGAACTGCAATGCTGTTGGGTTTTTCACGCTCAACAGTTTACCGTCTGTATCAAGATTAGTTCACCACCCAAAGGACATCCAGCCAACTTGAGACAACTGTGGGAAGCATTGGAGTCAACATGGGCCAGAATCCCTGTGGAACGCTTTCAACACCTTGTAGGTGGGGGTGCATTTCAATATTATGAAGGTGTTCTTAATGATTTGTACACGCAGTGTATATTAGACAATGTTTTACAAATAATTAATAGATTTAGGGGGGGGTTCCAGTAAAAAAAAAAAACATTTTCTTTGGCTTTTACGAACTACAATATCCCACAAAAATACAAAATGCATTTCTGTGTGTAGGAATGTATCAAGAAGTATCCCATGAATGTTTTATTTAAAAAAAATATAAAATCATAATGTTGATCTCCGTATTTTTGATATATTTCCAGATGTAACTCCACAAGAGGGCCCAGGGTTTGGTGGGTTTTACGAGAAAAATAAGGTAACTACACTCTATGGTTAAAATGTAAAACATTTAATACAAGTTAACCAATGTTTCAACAGCAAGATGCTTTCCTCAGGATTTCAGGTGCAGGGTTGAAGTCAAACAAGAAGTAAACTGAACAAAGGGCATATATTTTCAGTGACTTCTCAATAGACTGAAAAGTAGAAGCTGTGTGTATGTGTATCAAAACTTTTAAAGTTGTTTTATTATTATTTGAATTGACCAGTGACTTCTCAATAGACTGAAAAGTAGAAGCTGTGTGTATGTGTATCAAAACTTTTAAAGTTGTTTTATTATTATTTGAATTGACCCCAACCCTGTTCTGGTGGATTTAATGACCATTAGTTAGTCCAACCTCTAAACCTCTCTAACAGTTTGGTTCCAGGAGCTTCAGACCAAGAGGAGAATCGATAGTCCTGAACAATGAATCAGTCAACCCACTGAAGTGTTTCATCAGACAGGCAACCCACTGAAGTGTTTCATCAGACAGGCAACCCACTGAAGTGTTTCATCTGAAGTGTTTCATCAGACAGGCAACCCACTGAAGTGTTTCATCAGACAGGCAACCCACTGAAGTGTTTCATCAGACAGGCAACCCACTGAAGTGTTTCATCAGACAGGCAACCCACTGAAGTGTTTCATCAGACAGGCAACCCACTGAAGTGTTTCATCAGACAGGCAACCCACTGAAGTGTTTCATCAGACAGGCAACCCACTGAAGTGTTTCATCAGACAGGCAACCCACTGAAGTGTTTCATCAGACAGGCAGGCAGCTCTCATTCTGGGGCTACACACACACACACACACACACACACACACACACACACACACACACACACACACACACACACACACACACACACACACACACACACACACACACACACACACACACACGCACTCAGTATGTGACCCCTCATTTCTGAATAACCATAATGCATAGAAAGAACACCCTCTTGTACTTCCTGTGCCCTATTGTAACTGCTGCAACTTAAAGGGGTAATCAGCAGTTGCTACATCCATTTTTGGACTTATACATTAATGATATGTACCCATTGATTCTTCAAAAAATATATATCTTATGCCTAATGAGCTTAGTTCAACTGCCGTACCTCGTCAGAACCCGAAATTACAAGACTGTTTTACTCCAACGTTTGTAAACAAAGTCAATGTAAACAAACACTATATAGCCTCAAAACACGGTGAAAACTTGCATCCATAGCTCTGTCTATGAACTTGAGAGTGGTTACATTACTCCAGCCCCATTCCTTTGAAACAGGGGCGGGAAAACGCTTACTTATTGTTTGTACTGCTGATTTCCGCTTTAAGCCATGTAAAAACAGAACAGCACTAAGATGAAGAGACTGCCTGCCTCCCCTGATGTCAACAATACATCAAGAAGCAGCACTAACTAATAGGATGTGTTAGAAGGATTTATGACAGACTATCACATGTGTGGTAGTGCACATGGGGGTTGCAAAATCACCAGATGCAAAATCACCAGATGTTTTGGAACTACTGAACATAATGCGCCAATGTAAACTGAGATTTTTGGATATAAATATGAACTTTATCGAATAAAACAAACATGTAACATGAAGTCCTATGAGTGTCATCTGATGAAGATCATCAAAGGTTAGTGATTCATTTTATCTCTATTTCTGCTTTTTGCGACTCCTCTCTTTGGCTGGAAAAATGGCTGTGCTTTTCTGTGACTAGGAGCTTGTATGTCTGAGGAATTTTAATTATGGGATTTCTGTTGTTTTGAATTTGAAGCCCTGCAATTTCACTGGCTGTTGTCGAGGTGGGACACTACCTTCCCACTGGTGCCAGAGGTTAACCCCAACGCTGTACACCACCACACATGTAGTAGTCTGTCAGGCACTCTAATGTATAAATCCTAGTGTGTTGTATGTATGAACAGAAACTAACAATCTAGCAGCATCTCTGTAAAACAGTGGGAGAGGATTAGAGAAGGAGGAAAGGTGAGGAAAGGAAATTAGGAAAGGAAAGGAGGAAAGGATGTGACTGACTATCAGGCCTTGAACAGGATTTAAGGGGTTTCAGGGAGACTCTGAGGGCAGCTGTCCATCAATTGTTAACCCGAGGTTAATCGCTTTAAAAACTGTTAATTAGGTGTTAAGTGGTACGGTTGTCCGACCAAATTAGCAGGCGTGACAGATTACCCAAGATAGAGGATTTTCTCAACTCAACCTCGATCTGCCAGGACTGAGTCTTCTGAGAACATTTTAGGAGTCACTGCCTCAGCTCATACTACCTCATCTAGGCCAGGAGATTTCTCAGGTCAAGTCATAATATTGCCTCATCTAGGCCAGGAGAATTTCTTATTGTAGTCAGCTCACATGGTCAGGAAAACTCCTGGCCCTAATATGGAATTCCGCAGTAATAGATGCCTCTCCTGTCCCTTTCCACTGATAGGGGGACATATTGGTCAACAATCCAGCCTGCCATCGCAAGACCACTACAGTGCGAGTTCAATTGAATCCGGAGTATAAATCGATCATCAAAGCTTGATGATAAATTGATCATCAGTTCTGTTTTCACAAGTCACTCAACAAGTTGACAAGGTGCCACATATCCTCTCCATCAGGATGTGTGCCCCCCCCCTATTCAATTGATATCCAGGAAAATAGAGACCATCTTTATACAGAACGTCGTTGTTTTTGTGATTACAATCATACGTGTTGAAGTTGACCATCCTTTATACAGAACGTCTTTGTTTTTGTGATTACAATCACGTGTTGACAGCCTTCATACAGAACATCTTCTCTCCAATGGATCACATGTGCTGCCAGGTTTTATCCAATGAATGAAGGTGCTCCTTAGCCTTCATCCTCAGCGCTGTGATGCTGGAGCTACGTTCCATTTCCTCATGCATAGGGTAGTTATCATTGAAGCTAGGGTGACACTGGTAGGGAGGCGGAGCCATTGACTGCATGCTTTGCCTCCCTTGCATTCCTTGCACCATCCCCTGGTGCACCACACTATGTACTGGGGGGCTGTTGAGGAAGCTGTGGGAGTGGCTGGGGTAGGCAGGCTGAAGGTGAGGGCCCTGCCCTGGAGCCCGGTAGCCAGGGATAGTATGCATGGGGGTGGCACTGGACATGGGCGAGGCCAGCCAGGGATCCAGGGGTAATGGGTTGGACATGGGCCCCATGTTGGAGGGCATGGGCGGCCGGTTGAAGGACAGCATGGGGGAGTCGTGGAGCTTCAAGGAGCTGGAGTCCATCTTTTCCTGACGTCTCCACTTAGCCCGACGGTTCTGGAACCATACCTGGACACGGACAAGATATAGTAATATTAGTCTACGGTAGTCTCCAAGGTAACATAATTACGCTTTAACTTGAAAAGGCCAAACAACGTTTAACAAACCATACAACTATACAGGGCCTTCAGAAAGTATTCATACATCTTAACTTATTCCACATTTTGTTGTGTGACAAGACTGTAACTACCAATTGGATACCACGAAATTAGGGAGAAAATAAAAAATAAATAGATTTAAGTCAAAACTGTATCTCGGCCACTCAGAAACATTCATTGACTTCATTGGTAGCAACTCCAGTGTAGATTGTAGGTCATTGTCTTGCCGAAAGGTGAATTTATCTCCCAGTGTCTGGTGGAAAGCAGACTGAACCAGGTTTTTCTCTAGGATTTTGCCTGTGCTTAGCTCCATTTCAGTTATTTTTTATCCTGAAAAAAACTCCCTAGATCTTAACGATTACAAGTATACCCGAACTCTTTTCACCGTTGTTTAGGTTCGTATTGTGGAGTAACGACAATGTTGTTGATCCATCCTGAATTTTCTCCTATCACAGTCATTAAACTTTGTCACTGTTTTAAAGTCACTATTGGCCTCATGGTGAAATCCCTGAGCGGTTTCCTTCCTCTTCAGCAACTGAGTTAGAAAGTACGCCAGTATCTTTGTAGTGACTGGGTGTATAAATACATTTCAGCTTTTTATTTTTAAATTAATTTGTAAACATTTCTAAAAACATAATTCCACTTTGACATTATGGGGTACTGTAGTTAGGCCAGTAGAAAAACATCTCAATTGTAACACAACAAAATGTGGAAAAAGTAAATGGGTGTGATACTTTTTGAAGTCACTGTACGCACAAGGACATCTTTTTCCCACACAAAAAAGGTACAAACACAAATTTAGTGGAATAACTGTGCAGATGGAAACTTTGGTAAGGGAATTATGGTGAAATATCCATCAGGTTTTTATTGTTACGGTTTTCTTCCTGGGAAGGAGAGAAGGACCAAAATGCAGCGTGGTTATGGTTGAACATCTTTAATAAGAACATGAACAATATACATATACAAACAGTGGCAAAACCGAAACAGTCCAAAGATATCAGTTTGTCTCTGTGAATGGTTTGTCCTTCTAAATTTCGGTGTTCCTCAAGGTTCCGTTTTAGGACCACTATTGTTTTCACTATATATTTTACCTCTTGAGGATGTCATTCGAAAACATAATGTTAACTTTCACTGCTATGCAGATGACACACAGCTGTACATTTCAATGACACATGGTGAAGCCCCAAAATTGCCCTCGCTAGAAGCATGTGTTTCAGACATAAGGAAGTGGATGGCTGCAAACTTTCTACTTTTAAACTCGGACAAAACAGAGATGCTTGTTCTCGGTCCCAAGAAACAAAGAGATCTTCTGTTGAATCTGACAATTCATCTTAATGGTTTTACAGTCGTCTCAAATAAAACTGTGAAGGACCTCGGCGTTACTCTGGACCCTGATCTCTCTTTTGAAGAACATATCAAGACCATTTCAAGGACAGCTTTTTTCCATCTACGTAGCATTGCAAAAATCAGAAACTTTCTGTCCAAAAATGATGCAGAAAAAATAATCCATGCTTTTGTGACTTCTAGGTTAGACTACTGCAATGCCCTATTTTCCGGCTACCCGGATAAAGCACTAAATAAACTTCAGTTAGTGCTAAATACGGCTGCTAGAATCCTGACTATAACCAAAACATTTGATCATATTAATCCAGTGCTAGCCTCCCTACACTGGCTTCCTGTCACATTAAGGGCTGATTTCAAGGTTTTACTGCTAACCTACAAAGCATTACATGGGCTTGCTCCTACCTATCTCTCTGATTTGGTCCTGCCGTACATACCTACACGTACGCTACGGTCACAAGACGCAGGCCTCCTAATTGTTTTCTAAGCAAACAGCTGGAGGCAGGGCTTTCTCCTATAGAGCTCCATTTTTATGGAACGGTCTGCCTACCCATGTCAGGGACGCAAACCTGGTCTCAACCTTTAAGTCTCTACTGAAGACTCATCTCTTCAGTGGGTCATATGATTGAGTGTAGTCTGGCGCAGGAGTGCGAAGGTGAACGGAAAGGCTTTGGAGCAACGAACCGCCCTTGCTGTCTCTGCCTGGCCGGTTCCCCTCTTTCCACTCGGATTCTCTGCCTCTAACCCTATTGCAGGGGCTGAGTCACTGGCTTACTGGGGCTCTCTCATACCGTCCCTGGGAGGGGTGCGTCACCTGAGTGGGTTGAGTCACTGATGTGGTCCTCCTGTCTGGGTTGGCGCCCCCCCCCCTTGGGTTGTGCCGTGGCGGAGATCTTTGTGGGCTATACTCAGCCTTGTCTCAGGATGGTAAGTTGGTGGTTGAAGATATCCCTCTAGTGGTGTGGGGGCTAAGCTTTGGCAAAGTGGGTGGGGTTATATCCTTCCTGTTTGGCCCTGTCCGGGGGTGTCCTCGGATGGGGTCACAGTGTCTCCTGACCCCTCCTGTCTCAGCCTCCAGTATTTATGCTGCAGTAGTTTATGTGTCGGGGGCTAGGGTCAGTTTGTTATATCTGGAGTACTTCTCCTGTCCTATTCGGTGTCCTGTGTGAATTTAAGTGTGCTCTCTCTAATTCTCTCTTTCTCTCTTTCTTTCTCTCTCTCGGAGGACCTGAGCCCAAGGACCATGCCTCAGGACTACCTGACATGATGACTCCTTGCTGTACCCAGTCCACCTGGCCGTGCTGCTGCTCCAGTTTCAACTGTTCTGCCTTATTATTATTGGACCATGCTGGTCATTTTATGAACATTTGAACATCTTGGCCATGTTCTGTTATAATCTCCACCCGGCACAGCCAGAAGAGGACTGGCCACCCCACATAGCCTGGTTCCTCTCTAGGTTTCTTCCTAGGTTTTGGCCTTTCTAGGGAGTTTTTCCTAGCCACCATGCTTCTACACCTGCATTGCTTGCTGTTTGGGGTTTTAGGCTGGGTTTTTGTACAGCACTTTGAGATATCAGCTGATGTACGAAGGGCTATATACATACATTTGATTTGATTTGATTTGAGGTGACACAAAATCTTATTGGAAATTGCTAATTTTATAGGATAATCTATTTTTTTAGGAGAGAGAGAGAGAGAGAGAGAGAAAGAGGGAGTGGTCATCCAGACCCTATGAGCTGAATATAACAGTATGCCAGTGGAACGGAGGACAGTAGCAGGAGACACTATGAGCTGAACATAACAGGAGACACTATGAGCTGACCATAACAGTATGTCACTGGAAGGGAGGACAGTAGCAGGTGACCGTAAATGCGATTGAGCCAATCAGTTGTGTTGTGACTAGGTAGGGGTGGTATACAGAATATGGCCCTATTTGGTAAAAGACCAAGTCCAGATTATATCAAGAACAGCTCAAATAAGTAAAGAGAAACTACTGTCCATCATTAAGACATTAAGACATGAAGGTCAGTAAATCCGGAAAATGTCAAGAACTTTGAAAGTTTCTTCAAGTGCAGTCGCAAAAAACATCAAGCGCTATGATGAAACTGGCTCTCATGAGGACCGCCACAGGAATGGAAGACCCAGAGTTACCTCTGCTGCAGAGGATAAGTTCATTAGAGTTAACTGTACCTTAGATTGCAACCCAAATAAATGCTTCAGTTCAAGTAACAGATACAGTTCATCTCAACATCAACTGTTCAGAGGAAACTGTGTGAATCAGGCCTTTATGGTCAAATTGCTGCCAAGGAACCACTACTAAATGACATAAATAAGAAGAAGACACTTGACTGGGCCAAGAAACATGAGCAATGGACATTGGCTGGTGGAAATCTGTCCTTTGGTCTGATGAGTCCAAATTTGAGCTTTTTGGTAGAGAGACGTAGAGTAGGTGAACAGATGATCTCTGCATGTGTGGTTCCCACCGTGAATCATGGAGGGGGAGGTGTGATGGTGTGGGTGTGCTTTGCTGGTGACACTGTCTGTGATTTATTTAGAATTCAAGGCACACTTAACCAGCATGGCCATTGCAGCAGATGTAACTCTGGGTCTTCCTTTCCTGTGGTGGTCCTCATGAGAGCCAGTTTCATCATTGCGCTTGATGGCAGTAGTAGTAGTAGTAGTAGTAATAATAATAGTATTAATAGTAGTAACTTTAGTAGTGGTAGTAGTAATAACTTTAGCAGTAGTAGCAGTAGTTTTAGTAGTAGTCGTAACTTTAGTAGTAGTAATCGTAACTTTAGTAGTAGTAGTAACTTTAGTAATGGTAGCAGTAGTAGTAGTAACTTTAGTAGTAGTAGTCGTAGTAGTTGTAACTTTAGTAGTAGTAGTTGTGGTAGCAGTATCTTTAGTAGTAGTAGTAGTAGTAGTAGTAGTAATAATAACTTTAGTAGTAGTAACTTTAGTAGTAGTAGTAGTAGTAGTACCTTTAGTAGTAGTGGTAGTAGTAGAAGTAGTAGTAACTTTAGTAGTAGTGCCAGTGCTAATGCTAGTGCTTGCTGTTTGGGGTTTTAGGCTGGGTTTCTGTATAGCACTTTGTGACATCGGCTGATGTAAAAAGGGCTTTATTAATACATTTTATTGATTGACTAATAGTATAGTGATAGTAGACAGCAGGAGGCACCATACCTGGACAGTATTATTAGTGTATTGTACTAGACAGGCAAAGGCAACTGTTCATGCAATATAATTAGTACTCATTAATTGGTACTGGTAGGAGTTGTTAATTGGTACTGGTAATAGTAGTTAATTGGTACTGGTAATAGCAGTTAATTGGTACTGGTAGCAGTTGTTAATTTGTACTGGTAGTAGTTAATTGGTACTGGTAGTAGTCGTTAATTGGTACTGGTAGTAGTTCATTGGTACTGGTAGTAGTCGTTAATTGGTACTGGTATTAGTCGTTAATTGGTACTGGTAGTAGTTAATTGGTACTGGTAGTAGTAGTTAATTGGTACTGGTAGTAGTAGTTAATTGGTACTGGTAGTAGTAGTTAATTGGTATTGGTAATAGTAGTTAATTGGTACTGGTATTAGTTGTTAATTAGTACTGGTAATAGTAGTTAATTGGTACTGGTAATAGTAGTTAATTGGTACTGATAGTAGTAGTTAATTGGTACTGGTATTAGTCGTTAATTGGTACTGGTAATAGTAGTTAATTGGTAATAGTAGTTAATTGGTACTGGTAATAGTAGTTAATTGGTACTGGTAATAGTTGTTAATTGGTACTGGTATTAGTCGTTAATTGGTACTGGTAATAGTAGTTAATTGTTACTGGTAATAGTAGTTAATTGGTACTGGTAATAGTAGTTCATTGTTCCTGGTAATAGTAGTTAATTGGTACTGGTAGAAGTAGTTAATTGGTACTGGTAGTAGTAGTTAATTGGTACTGGTAGTAGTAGTTAATTGGTACTGGTAGTAGTAGTTAATTTGTACTGGTAGTGGTCGTTAATTGGTACTGGTAGTAGTATTTAATTGGTACTGGTAGTAGTAGTTAATTGGTACTGGTAGTAGTCATTAGCTGGTACTGGTAGTAGTATTTAATTGGTACTGGTAGTAGTAGTTAATTGGTACTGGTAGTAGTAGTTAATTGGTACTGGTAGTAGTAGTTAATTGGTCCTGGTAGTAGTTGTTAATTGTTACTGGTAGTTAATTGGTACTGGTAGTAGTAGTTAATTGGTACTGGTAGTAGTAGTTAATTGGTACTGGTAGTAGTAGTTAATTGGTACTGGTTGTAGTAGTTAATTGGTACTGGTAGTAGTCATTAACTGGTACTGGTAGTAGTATTTAATTGGTACTGGTAGTAGTAGTTCATTGGTACTGGTAGTAGTAATTAATTGGTACTGGTATTAGTCGTTAATTGGTACTGGTAGTAGTAGTTAATTGGTACTGGTAGTAGTAGTTAATTGGTACTGGTAGTAGTAGTTAATTGGTCCTAGTAGTAGTCGTTAATTGTTACTGGTAGTTAATTGGTACTGGTAGTAGTAGTTAATTGGTACTGGTAGTAGTAGTTAATTGGTACTGATAGTAGTCGTTAATTGGTACTGGTAGTAGTCGTTAATTGGTACTGGTAGTCGTAGTTAATTGGTACTGGTAGTAGTAGTTAATTGGTACTGGTAGTAGTCATTAATTGGTACTGGTAGTAGTCGTTAATTGGTACTGGTAGTCGTAGTTAAATGGTACTGGTAGTAGTAGTTAATTGGTACTGGTAGTAGTAGTTAATTGGTACTGGTAGTAGTAGTTAATTGGTACTGGTAATAGTAGTTAATTGGTACTGGTATTAGTCGTTAATTGGTACTGGTATTAGTTGTTAATTGGTACTGGTAATAGTAGTTAATTGGTACTGGTAATAGTAGTTCATTGTTCCTGGTAATAGTAGTTAATTGGTACTGGTAATAGTATTTAATTGGTACTGGTATTAGTTGTTAATTGGTACTGGTAATAGTAGTTAATTGGTACTGGTAGTAGTCATTTACTGGTACTGGTAGTAGTATTTAATTGGTACTGGTAGTAGTAGTTCATTGGTACTGGTAGTAGTAGTTAATTGGTCCTGGTATTAGTCGTTAATTGTTACTGGTAGTAGTAGTTAATTGGTACTGGTAGTAGTAGTTAATTGGTACTGGTAGTAGCAGTCAATTGGTACTGGTAGTAGTCGTTAATTGGTACTGGTAGTAATCGTTAATTGGTACTGGTAGTAGTAGTTAATTGGTACTGGTAGTAGTAGTTAATTGGTACTGGTAGTAGTAGTTAATTGATACTGGTAGTAGTAGTTAGCCGGATGTGCCATACCTGTACGCGAACCTCTGGGAGGTTAACCTTCATGGCCAGCTCTTCTCTGCTGTAGACGTCAGGGTAGTGGGACTTCTCGAAGGCCCGCTCCAGCTCGTGGAGTTGATAGGTGGTGAAGGTGGTGCGGTTACGCCGGTGCTTCTTCCTGGGGTGGTCTTCCTCTGGTGGCTCAGGTGACTTCCCCCTGTCGCTGTCCAACCCCTTCTGGAGGTCCCCCAGGTCCCCATCACACTTATCACTGGAGAAGAGGCCTGACTCTGCAGGCAAACAGTAAAAGAGGATGTTTGTCATGAGCCTTTCTGTTAATCCGACAGTGCCAGTTCTACTTACTGTACCAAACGTGGTCTTCCACATGGCTAACATTCCATGTTTAAAGAAAGGCCTCTCTTTAACATGGTTAGAAAGGTGGACTATATGCTATTTTGTTTTCATTTAGTGTAAATGGTGAAAGGTATTGAATATACTGTGTATTTCAGCACTAGCATGCTACTTAAGATATACAGTTGAAGTCAGAAGTTTACATACACCTTAAGCCAAATACATTTTAACACAGTTTTTCACAATTCCTGACATTTAATCCTAGTAAAAGTTAGGATCACCACTTTATTTTAAGAATGTGAAATGTCAGAATAATAGTGGAGAGAATGATTTATTTAATATTTTATTTCTTTCATCACATTCCCAGTGGGTCAGAAGTTTACATACACTCAAATAGTATTTGGTAGCATTGCCTTTAAATTGTTTAACTTGGGTCAAACATTTTGGGTAGCCTTCCACAAGCTTCCCACAATAAGTTGGGTGAATTATGGCCCATTCCTCCAGACAGAGCTGGTGTAACTGAGCCAGGTTTGTAGGCCTCCTTGCTCGCACACGCTTTTTCAGTTCTGCCCACAAATGTTCTATAGGATTGAGGTCAGGGCTTTGTGATGGCCACTCCAATACCTTGACTTGGTTGTCCTTAAGCCATTTTGCCACAACTTTGGAAGTGTGCTTGGGGTCAAGACCATTTGCGACCAAGCTTTAACTTCCTGACTGATGTCTTGAGATGTTGCCTCAATCTATCCACACAATTTTCCTACCTCATGATGCCATCTAATTTGTGAAGTGCACCAGTCCCTCCTGCAGCAAAGCACCCCCACAACATGATGCTTCCACCCCCATGCTTCACGGTTGGGACGGTGTTCTTCGGCTTGCAAGCCTCCCCCTTTTTTCTCCAAACATAACAATGGTCATTATGGCCAAACAGTTCTATTTTTGTTTCATCAGACCAGAGGACATTTCTCCAAAATGTACGATCTTTGCCCCCATGTGCAGTTGCAAACTGTAGTCTGGCTTTTTTATAGCGGTTTTGAAGCAGTGGCTTCTTCCTTGCTGAGCGGCATTTTAGGATATGTTGATTAAGGACGTGTTTTACTGTGGCTATAGATCCAGTATCTTCACAAGGCCCTTCGCTGTTGTTCTGGGATTGATTTGCACTTTTCGCACCAAAGTATGTTCATCTTTAGGAGACAGAACGCGTCTCCTTCCTGAGTGGTACGACAGCTGCATGGTCCCATGGTGTTTATACTTGCGTACTATTGTTTGTACAGATGAATGCGGTACCTTCAGGCTTTTGGAAATTGTTCCCAAGGATGAACCAGACTTGTGGTGGTCTACAATTGTTTTATGAGGTTTTGGCTGATTTCTTTTGATTTTCCCATGATGTGAAGCAAAGAGGCGCTGAGTTTGAAAGTAGGCCTTGAAATACATCCACAGATACACCTCCAATTGACTCAAATGATGTTAAATAACCTATCAGAAGCTTCTAAAGCCATGACATCATTTTCTGGAATTTTCCAAGCTGTTTTCCCAAACCCGCATGCGGGAGCGCAATCATCGCCTGAAACTAATTAGCATAACGCAGCAGACATAAATATCCCTAGAAAATATTCCTATACATGAAAATCACAAATGAAATATATTTAGACACAGCTTAGCCTTTTGTTAATCACACTGTCATCTCAGATCTTCAAAATATGCTTTACAGCCAACGCTAGACAAGCATTTGTATAAGTTTATCATAGCCTAGCATAGCATTATGCCTTGCTAGCAGCAGGCAACCTTGTCACGGAAATCAGAAAAGCAATCAAATTAAATCGTTTCCCTTTGATGAACTTCGGATGTTTTCACTCACGAGACTCCCAGGTAGATAGCCAAAGTTCATTTTTCCCCAAAAGATGATTTTTGTAGGCGAAACAGCTCCGTTTGTTCTTCACGTTTGGTTGCGAAATCGCCCAGAAATTGTGGTCACCACAACGCCGAAAAATATTCCAAATTAGCTCCATAATATCGACAGAAACATGGTAAACGTTGTTTAGAATCCATCCTCAAGGTGTTTTTCTAATATCTATTCGATAATATATCCGTCGGGACAATTCCTTTTTCTCTAGGACCGTTTGGAGTAATGGCTACCTCTGCACTTTACGTGAGAATCTCTCTCGGAGCTACCATGTGATCACTTACGCAATGTGCCCGCATACGGCTATTCTTCAACAGAAATGCGTAAAACTACGTCACAATGTTGTAGACACCTTGGGGAATACGTAGAAAGCATAAGCTCATTGATGGTACATTCACAGCTGAATAGGGAGTCATTGGAACACAGCGCTTTCAAAACCTGGGGCACTTCCAGATTGGATTTTTCTCAGGCTTTCACTTGCAACATCAGTTCTGTTATACTCACAGACAATATCTTTACAGTTTTGGAAACATTAGAGTGTTTTCTATCAAACACCTTCAATTATATGCATATTCTAGCATCTTTTCCTGACAAAATATCCCGTTTAAAACGAGAACATTTTTTTTCCAAAAATGAAAAAATACTGCCACTAGAGTTCCTAGAGGTTAAGGCACAGTCAACTTGGTGTATGTGTACTTCCGACCCACTGGAATTGTGATACAGTGAATTGTAAGTGAAATCATTTGTCTGTAAACAATTGTTGGAAAAATACTTGTGTCATGCACAAAGTAGATGTCCTAACCGACTTGCCATAACTATAGTTTGTTTACAATAAATGTGTGGAGGGGTTGAAAAACGAGTTTTAATGACTCCAACCTAAGTGTATGTAAACTTTCGACTTCAACTGTATATTGCAACAGAGCCTAAAGGCAATGCAAGCTGCAGGCCTCTTCTTTCTCGGCGGGTGATGTCATATTGTCTTCACTGCATTCCTCAGGCCCAGTAATCCCATGAGGACAGATGCCACCTGTTAAACCTGAGTATCCACGTGTGCCTTAGGCTGGCCAGTTCTAATCTACACAGAGACTTTACTTGGCTTCTCCACTCACCCAAGTACCAGATCTAATTTTGTCAGAAAACAGGGTGAGGTTGAAACCCCACTTCACGTGGTTGACAGATGGTAGATCCCATCAGAGTTTGTTAATTCATTAATCCAAATCAATTGAGGCTCAATTGAGATTATCTTCAGATCATTGGCTTGGTAACAAGCGTGCGAGGAAGGCAGCAAAAGTGGTCTCCTTAATTCACTATGCTGTAATGTTAATGTGATAGATAATTGTTGTCATGCCAGTATAGTTCCGGGAGAAATACTCAGTACAACAAATATAAAAGTAGCTAGAAATGTAAAGTCCAGCATTGTAGTTGTACTGTAGTGTTCTAGTCTCTGAATCTTTGCCAAAAATAAGAACCTGAGCAAAGTGTGCTTTCAAATATCCCTGCCTTTCCTCCTGGATGAGGTTACCACAGTGTGCTTTCAACTGTCTCTGCCTTTCCTCCTGGATGAGGTTACCACAGTGTGCTTTCAACTGTCCCTGCCTTTCCTCCTGGATGAGGTTACCACAGTGTGCTTTCAACTGTCCCTGCCTTTCCTCCTGGATGAGGTTACCACAGTGTGCTTTCAACTGTCTCTGCCTTTCCTCCTGGATGAGGTTACCACAGTGTGCTTTCAACTGTCTCTGCCTTTCCTCCTGGATGAGGTTACCACAGTGTGCTTTCAACTGTCCCTGCCTTTCCTCCTGGATGAGGTTACCACAGTGTGCTTTCAACTGTCCCTGGACTTTGCCTTTCCTCCTGGATGAGGTTACCACAGTGTGCTTTCAACTGTCCCTGGACTTTGCCTTTCCTCCTGGATGAGGTTACCACAGTGTGCTTTCAATTGTCCCTGCCTTTCCTCCTGGATGAGGTTACCACAGTGTGCTTTCAACTGTCCCTGCCTTTCCTCCTGGATGAGGTTACCACAGTGTGCTTTCAACTGTCCCTGGACTTTGCCTTTCCTCCTGGATGAGGTTACCATAGTGTGCTTTCAACTGCCCCTGGACTTTGCCTTTCCTCCTGGATGAGGTTACCACAGTGTGTTTTCAACTGCCCCTGGACTTTGCCTTTCCTCCTGGATGAGGTTACCACAGTGTGCTTTCAACTGTCCCTGGACTTTGCCTTTCCTCCTGGATGAGGTTACCACAGTGTGTTTTCAACTGTCCCTGGACTTTGCCTTTCCTCCTGGATGAGGTTACCACAGTGTGCTTTCAACTGTCCCTGGACTTTGCCTTTCCTCCTGGATGAGGTTATCTAAGCAAACATTATGACTATTCCTTCGACTGGAGAAAAGGGAACGTCTTTACTGGTCCAACTATTGTTTTCCAATCTGTGACCAACATATATTCCCCATTAACCCCCCCCATGTCATTGTCCTTGTACTGTTATAGTTTGTCTCTCGTGACACGTCAGATGCCACATCAATATCACATCATTATCACATCAATATCACATCATTATCACGTCAATATCACATCATTATCACATCATTATCACATCATTATCATATCAATATCACACCATTATCACATCAACATCACATCATTATTGCCTCAATATCACATCATTATCACAGCAATATCACATCATTATCATATCGATATCACACCATTATCATATCGATATCACACCATTATCATATCGATATCACATCATTATCATATCGATATCACATTACCACGTCAATATCGCATCATTTTCACGTCAATATCACATCAGTATCGCATCAATATCACATCATTATCATATCAATATCACACCATTATCATATCAATATCATACAATTTTCACGTCAATATCACATCATTATCACACCATTATCATATCAATATCACATCATTATCACGTCAATATCACACCATTATCATATCAATATCACATCATTATCACATCATTATCGCATCATTATCACATCAATATCACATCATTATCACATCAATATCACATCAACGAAAATTGACATAAGTCTCTGAATATGTGAATTCAATGATGTAATAAATGCAATCATTCAATTAAAACCAGTGTACTGACCGTGGAAGTCAGAGTGCTGTGTGCTGTCCCCCAGGCTGGCCAGCTGTCCGTAGGGGTCTGACTTGACCTGCTTCCCCTGGTGGTCCTCCAGGCCCTCAGTGGCCACATTATGGGCCCCCATGTCCCCCACAGGGGTCAGCAGAGGGTCCTGGTCCTTACTGAAGCCCAAGATCACATCGATGCTGTGGACCCGGCCTCCTCCGCTAGACCCCCCTCCCTTCAGCATGTCATGGTAGTTGTCTGGTGACAGGCAGCCGTCGCCCACCATTCCCAAGGTATCCATCGACAAATGTATCCAGAGGACCTCTTCCTACTGCTGAGGGGCCACCCTCAGATATAGTTGGACACGTGACAGACAGCACTACAGGTTGTCATTTGTCACATAGGGATTATATCAAGAGAGAGAAAGCCAGAGCAGATCGTGTCCTTGAATTTCCTGTCAGTCTGCAAAACAGAGTTTGGAGAATTAGACATGTTGGTATCATCAACACACTACTTGCTGAACTGTCAGTTTGGTTGTGAATGTGCATATATGCCACTTGTTAGTATTGTGCAAATGCAATGATATAATGGTTAGAACGTTACTCCAGTAACAAGTAATTAGCCTTTAATTGGAAAACTGGATATATTTGTCGTTGATATGCTTAATTCACATCTGAAATTCCTTATTCATTATGATACATGCATGACTGAAATAAACCAAATCTGAATTTTTTTTCTGTATTGTTTTCATGCAAAAGTTATTTTTCAGCAGAATATTTTTACTTAAGGGTCAAAATCTGACTCATGCATCAGTAAAGAATTGGGTGTTTTTTTAAATGAAAAAGCATATATTAAAATAATGTAATTTCTTTAAATAAATATGTTTAAAAACAATACACATTTTCTGGTTAGTTAAAAAAATATGATCTGAAATGAATTTTTTTAAATGAACTTGTTTTTAACAAGGCAAGTCTGTTAAGAACAAATTCTTATTTTACAATGATGGCCTACCCCCCCCCCGGCCAAACCCTCCCCTAATCTGGACGGCGCTGGGCCAATTGTGCACCGCCGTAAAGGACTCCTGAACATGGTTGGTTGTGATAATGCCCGGAATCGAACCAGGGTCTGTGGCAATGCCTCTAGCACTGAGATGCAGCGCCTTAGACCTCTGTGCCACTCAGGCTAGCTACATTTATCAGCAAAACGGATATAAAATGACTAGATTATATAATACATTATATTTAATATTTGGTTCTATGAATAAATATGATAATTAATTCCACCCCAAAAATGTATTTGTAGGACAAGCAATTTTTTTAATTTAACTAGGCAAGTCAGTTAAGAACAAATTCTTATATATAATGACGGCCTAGGAACAGTGGGTTAACTGCCTTTGTTCAGGGGCAGAATAACAGATTTTTACCTTGTCAGCTCGGGGATTCAATCTAGCGAACCTTTCGGTTCCTGGCCCAACGCTTTAACCACTAGGCTACCTGCCGCTCCACAATATATGCATTCAGATAAAGTACTCTTTATGAAATTGGAAAAACATGAGGCAATGAAATAAAATTCAGAAATATCTTAACAATAATGGCATCTTTAACAACAAGTAGTTGTAACTAAGTAGTAATAGTACTATCAACTCAAAATAAACAGCAATAATCACTAGCAACATTTATAAATGTACTTACCTCTCTACAGGTAGCTTAGTTATACTACACACATCCTCTTTCAATGCTGAGCCGTGAGTTGTGGCTCCTCTGTCCGACAAGTTGCAAATGACAGCGGATGGGAGTTCCGTTTGCTGTGCACCTGCTCCTCCCAACCTCCCCGGATAAAGTCCTTCAAAGTCTTCAACGATAACTACTAAGTAGGAACACTCAATGGAGTTCCTCCCCTCCGGCTATAGTCACTGTCTGTTTGACTGTTCACTAGATACTGAGGGAAACCAAAGTATTTAAGAGGTTTATTAATTGGAATCCTTCCCCTTTAAGAATGATTGGCAGTTGTTTTCTGGTCAAGTAATTGCTGTAAAATGTGGCCTGTATTCAGACCACAGAGGGAGGCCTCGGCTAATGAAGGCTTTGACAAAACTTTCTTTCAGAAAATCTATTGTTTAAAAGATAATGGCTCTTGTAATCCCTTCATTACACACAATATATGAGAGAATATACAGAGATATACAGCGATGTAGTATGCTTTGGCTGGACACATTTGCCCTGCACAGGAAAGACATGAAGCAAATGTATTCTAATAAACCCTTGTTTTAGTGCTTGTGGAATGTGAAAAGAAAGCTGGGTTATAAGAGAAATTAACAATGACTATGTATACATGTGCATTTATAATTGTATATTTCATTGAAAATGATTATACTCTTGAGTACGGCCCTTGTCATGTAAACACAATATAAATATATAATGTTTAATGGAACCTGGGATAAATTAAGTCTAAGGTTAGCCGTTTCAACTTAAAAATAGATACCCCATTGATGTAAAAATGTTAAGTTTTAAAAGCTTAAAACAATGTATGGAATATTGTGTTACCTAGAGTTAATAGCTCACTTACCACGACACAAGTCAGTGTTCAGTTAACATCAGTAATGAATTGAATCATCTTATGTTCATGGCACCAAAGTGACATGATGCATGTTTTAGAAACACGACACCCTCTCTATCACGTCTCACACTCTAATCCAAGGCTCTTCATTTTGGCACAGCTTTTTGAACCCTGATATGGCTTGCTTCCATTATGGTTTGTATAAATTGGCTTTGTTCTCCTCTAGCCAGGCTGGTTTCTTTGACCCTAACCAGGATAGAGTTGCTCAGCCCTTGTTTGAGTACTTGTGCATTTTGAAAAGAATGTTAGGATATAAGAGAAATGAGCAATGCCTGCTTGCATTTACTGCCACACTAATAATGATATATTATATTGAATACGGCAATACTCTGACTAAGGCAAGAGTCATTTAAACATAAAATGAAATGTTTTTGTTGCTTTTTTTATACAGTACCAGTCAAAAGTTTGAACACACCTACTCATTCAAGGGTGAGTCAAAACTATGAAAAAATACATATGGAATCATGTAGTAACCAAAAATGTGTTAAACAAATCAAAATATATTTAACATTTTAGATTCTTCAAAGTAGCCACCCTTTGCCTTATTGTACGTGTATGTACATAGTTATGTTTTTAAATAACCAGAGTTACCTTGCTAATGTGACATGTGAAGTTGTATGAGCTTGTATTTTATTGTATGGAATATTATTACCTAGCTTTGTTAACTAAATTTCCTGAGTTGAGATGAAATAAGTCAGTGTTAAATTAGCATCATTAGGTTATATTTAGCATCAGTAACTTATATTTGAGATCATATCTATCTATGTAGGTAAGTAGCAATGTAAATACTAACTATGTATGTAAGCAAATAACAGATCATATATTTGAATAACAATGCATATATTTTAATAACACTGTATATACTTATCTTGACCACCAACGCCGCCTTAACACAGTCAGGTGGCATGTAATAATGTCATTTCACCATAGTAACCCATGTTTGGCCTCCCAGCCCTGGTACCTTGTCAAAGGTGGAATGGGCTGGACCTATATTGTTCCTAAGGCCTATCTCTTTCTGGCCCCTGCTATGGGTTTCCCTGCAGCCAGCTGGTTGGCCTAAAGCTGAGGAAGCTAAGTGTCACAAAGATCAACCCTCACCTTAATGAGCCTAAGGACTTCACCGGAGATGTTCTCTTATGTCAGAAGTTCAAAACAGAAAATCCAGCATGGAGAAACACACAGGATCATGTGAAATGTGCATCCCTATGCCTGACCACTGACCAATGTCATGTTTTGGTAAAGAAAGGTATATTTATGACAACTCTTTTTATTTATTTTTTATTTTTTTATTTTACCTGGCAAGTCAGTTAAGAACATATTCTTATTTTCAATGACGGCCTAGGAACAGTGGGTTAACTTGGGGGTTTGAACTCCAATGCTCTAACCACTAGGCTACCCTGCCACCCCCTCTCTTGCTGCTGTATGTTTACGGTTGATCTCAAACCCTAAACCTCAACTAAATCTTGTAATAAATAATGTGAAAATTGAGCAAGTTGAGGTGTCTAAACTGCTTGGAGTAACCCTGGACTGTAAACTGTCATGGTCAAAACATATTGATACAACAGCAGCTAAGATGGGGAGAAGTCTGTCCATAATAAAGCACTGCTCTGCCTTCTTGTGTGTTACCTTGATTTAACTAGGCAAGTCAGTTAAGAACAAATTGGGTTAACTGCCTGTTCAGGGACAGAACGACAGATTTGTACCTTATCAGCTTGGGGGTTTGAACTTGCAACCTTTCAATTACTAGTCCAACACTCTAACCACTAGGCTACCCTGCCACCACAGCACTATCATCAAGGCAGGTCCTACGGGCCCTAGTTTAGTCGCACTTGGACTAATGTTCAGTCAGTTGCCACAAAAAGGGATTTAGGAACATTGCAATTGGCTCAGAACAGGGCAGCCTGACAGGCCCCTGGATGTACATAGAGAGCTAATATTAATGTCAATCTCTCCTGGCTGAAAGTGAAGGAGAGATTAACTTCATCACTACTTGTATTTATGAGAGGTATTGACATGTTGAATGCACCGAGCTGACTGTTTGAACTACTGGCACACAGCTCAGACACCCATTCATACCCCACAAGACATGTCACCAGAGATCCAAAATAAATACAAATACAAACAGCTCTGCAATGACTTTAATTATGGGTGTAATTTAATTAGTAGACAATTAAATCAAGATATTGTTAATGGTTCAGTGATATAGAAAGTATGAATATCTTAAACGAGGAGGTGACTGAATGCATGAAATAAAATGTTTGATTGGACAAATAACGTTCATTACTAGTCCTGGATGAGAGATAACGTTTGCCAGGGTCAGTCGGGGACAAGTCTCCTGGGTTTCCTAGATCCCACTTAAATTCTATTATTAGATTCCAGGTACTGTAAGGACATTCAATTACATTGAACAAAAATATAAATGCAACATATAAAATGTGGGTCCCATGTTTCATGAGCTGAAATAAAAGATACCAGAAATGTTTCATACGCACAACAACAACAAAAACATGCTTGTTTCTCTCAAATGTTATGCACAAATTTGTTTACATCCCTGTTCGTGAGCATTTCTCATTTGCCAAGATACAGGTAATCCATCCACCTGACAGGTGTGGCATATGAAGAATCTGATTAAACAGCACGATCTTTACACAGGTGCACCTTGTGCTGGGGACAATGGCCACTCTAAAATATGCAGTTTTGTTACACAACACAATGCCACAGATGTCTCAAGTTGTGGGAGAGTGCAATTGGCATACTAACTGCTGGAATGTCCACCAGAGCTGTTGCCAGAGAATTGAATGTTAATTTCTCTACCATAAGCCACCTCCAACGTCCTTTTTGAGAATTTAGCAGTACGTCAATCCGGCCTCACAACCGCAGACCACGTGTATGGCGTCGTTTGCTGATTGTCAATGTTGTGAACAGAGTGCCACATGGTGATGGTGGGGTTATGGTACGGGCAGGCATAAGCTATGGACAACAAACACATTTTATTGATGGCTATTTGAATGCATAGAGATACCGTGATGAGATCCTGAGGCCCATTGTGAGGCCAATTTTTTTAAAGGGATCTGTGACCAACAGATGCATATCTGTATTTACAGTCATGTAAAATCCATAGATTAGGGCCTAATGAATGTATATCAATTTACTTATTTACTTAACTGAACCTCAGTAAAATATTTGAAATTGTTGCATTTTGTGTTTATATTTTTGTTCAGTATATAATTAATCCTTTGTCTCTCATGTGGCTAGCTTTGCTGATGGTTAAAGCTAGTATGTTGTCCCCATTGACTGGTTGGGCTGGCAGGTTGACAGGGCAGTAGTAACTAGCGTTAAGCTGGGCTGGCAGGTTGACAGGGCAGGAGTAACTAGAGTTAATTAGTTGCTAATTATGTAATCAATTCTGTACAGCATTTGTAGCTAATGGGCTAAAGAGCCCGAGTGAAGTTTGCACTGATACTTTGATTGCAGAGCGCTCACCAACTATGGAAGAATAAAATCTGACCTCTAAATAATATGTTTATATATGGACTTCTATTGTCCTCCAAGAGTTTCACATTTTTTGATGTTATTGTAATTTTCCTTCTTTCAGAGTATGGATCAGCTCTAATATTGCGTGTAGATTGTTTCTTCCATCAATGTAATTGTCTACATAATTTCCAATCGCCCATATATTTTTGGGGAAAATATACATATATACTGTACGTACATATACAAATTTTTATTAGAATATACCTTTTTTAACGGCTGTCGTCGGAAGGATTAGACCAAGGCGCAGAGTTCCTTGAGTTCCACATAATATTTATTGATTGAAGTGAAACTTTTAGACAAAACAAAACAATAAAGAAACCAACAACCGAACAGCTTCGTTGGGCAAACTACCTGGTCACAAACGAAGACCAAGATCCCACATAGAAGGAGGGGAAAAAGCTACCTAAGTATGATTCCCAATCAGAGACAACGATAGACAGCTGTCCCTGATTGAGAACCATACCTGGCCAAACACAAAGAAATTGAAAACATAGAAACATGAACATAGAATGCCCACCCAAATCACACCCTGACCAAACCAAAAATAGAGACATAAAAAGCTCTCTACGGTCAGGGCGTAACAGTACCCCCCCCTCCCCCCCAAAGGTGCGGATGCAAAACCTGAACCTATAGGGGAGGGTCTGGGTGGGCATTACTCCGCGGTGGCGGCTCTGGTGAGGGACGTGGACCCCGCTCCACCTCTGGCTCGGCCCACTTAGGTGACGCCTCTAGAGCGGGGACCCTCACTGTCGACCCTGGACTGAAGGCCCTCGTAGAGAGCCCCGGACTGGAGGGCGCCACTGGACTGAGGGGCTGCACTGCAGGCTCCGGACTGGAGGACGAGTCTGGACTAAAGAGCGATTCTGGACTGAAGGGCTGCACTGCAGGCTCAGGACTGGAGGTTGAGTCTGGAGTGAAGGTTGACTCTGGTAGCTCCGGACAGGAGGCCGACTCTGGCAGCTCCGGACAGGAGGGTGACTCTGGCAGCTCCGGACAGGAGTGCGAACCTGGAAGGAGGAGACGGAGAGACCGCCTGGTGCGTGGGGCTGCCACAGGGCCCACCAGGCTAGGGAGACCTACAGGAGACCTGGTGCATGGAGGAGGCACCGGATGAATCGGGCTGTGGGGGAGCACTGGAGCTCTGGTGCGCAGCCTTGGCACCACTCCTCCAGGTTGGATGACCACTTTAGCCCGGACCCTCCAGAGTGCAGGCACAGGTCAAACCGGGCTGTGGGGGAGCACTGGAGATCTGGTGCTTACCAATCACACCTCTCCTTTAGGCTCAATGCCCACATTCGCCCGGTACGGGCGGAGCGCAGGCATAAGGCAAACTGAACCCTCTCAATGCCCCGGAGTCACAGTACGCAGAGCCGGCGTAGGATACCCTGGACCGAAACAGCGCACCGGAGACCAAACCCACTGAGCTGGCACAATCTGCCCTGGCTGGATGCCCACACTCGCATGGCACTTGCGGGGGCTGTCCTATAGCACTCCGGGCTATGAGAGCGCACTGGAGACACCGTGCGATACACCTGACCAGTATCCCGCTGCTTCTGGTATGCACAGAGAGTTGGCTCAGGTCTCTCGCCTGACTCCGCCAATCTCCCCGTGTGCCACCCCCAAAAAAATGTGGGGGCTGCCTCTCGTGCCTGCTGCGCTGCCTTGCCTCATATCGCCGCCTCTCCGCTTTAGCTGCCTCCAGCTCTTCCTTGGGGCGGCGATATTCCCCAGCCAGTCTCCAGGGTCCCTGTCCGTCTAAAATCTCCTCCCATGTCCAGGAGTCCAGTAAACACTCATTACCTGTATTAACTGCACCTGTTTGAACTCGTTACCTGTATAAAAGACATCTGTCCACACACTCAATCAAACAGACTCCAACCTCTCCACAATGGCCAAGACCAGAGAGCTGTGTAAGGACATCAGGGATAAAATTGTAGACCCGCACACGGCTGGGATGGGCTACAGGACAATAGGCAAAAAGCTTGGTGAGAAGGCAACAACTGTTGGCGCAATTATTAGAAAATGGAAGAAGTTCAAGATGACGGTCAATCACCCTCGGTCTGGGGCTCCATGCAAGATCTCACCTCATGGGGAAGGTGAGGGATCAGCCCAGAACTACACGGCAGGACCTGGTCATTGACCTGAAGAGAGCTGGGACCACATTCTCAAAGAAAACCATTAATAACACATTACGCCGTCATGGATTAAAATCCTGCAGCGCACGCAAGGTCCCCCTGCTCAAGCCAGCGCATGTCCAGGCCCGTCTGAAGTTTGCCAATGACCATCTGGATAATCCAGATGAGGAATGGGAGAAGGTCATGTGGTCTGATGAGACAAAAATAGAGCTTTTTGGTCTAAACTCCTCTCGCCGTGTTTGGAGGAAGAAGAAGGATGAGTACAACCTGGGGATGATTTTCTGCAAAGGGGACAGGACGACTGCACCGTATTGAGGGGAGGATGTATGGGGCCATGTATCGCGAGATCTTGGCCAACAATCTCCTTCCCTCAGTAAGCGCATTGAAGATGGGTCATGGCTGGTGCACTATCTGTGGCCACAGAGGTCACACTGCCGGTCGGTGCCGGCTGGGTTCCTCTGGGAATCGAGGCAGCAGGCAGTGCTCTCTCGTGTTGGTGGTTGGCCCACGTCGGGCAAGGGGCCTTCAGTACCTCGTGTACTGGGAGGGGTATGGTCCGGAGGAGAGATGCTGGGTTCCGGTGCAGGACGTGTTGGATCCTTCCATGCTGAGAAATTTCTACCGTCTCCATCCGGATCGCCCTGGGCCTCGCCCTCTTTGTCGTCCCTGAGGTCGGTACCAATGCGATGCTTGGGCCGCGCGTCGGGGGGGGTGGGGGGTACTGTCACGACTTCCGCCGAAGTCGGTCCCTCTACTTGTTTGGGCGGTGTTCGGCGGTCGACGTCTGGATTGGGCTGCGCTCAGATTATCATGCCTTGGCAAATTGCGCTATTAAGACACTGATGCCCTTTGCTACCAGGTACCTATGTGAGAGTGGATTCTCGGCCCTCACTAGCATGAAAACTAAATACAGGCACAGACTGTGTGTGGAAAATTATTTAAGACTGACACTCTCTCCAAAACAACCCAACGTTGCAGAGTTACGTGCATCCTTCAAGCACACCTTTCTCATTAACCTGTGGTGAGTTAATCACAATATTCGATGAACAAATAAGGTTTTATATGTAAGATGGTTAAATAAAGAGCAAAACTTTTGATTATATTTATATTATTATTTGTGCCCTGGTCCTATAAGAGCTCTTTGTCACTTCCCACGAGCCGGGTTGTGACAAAAACTGTTATTCTTATGTTTAATCAATGTATTGTATAGTGTGTGTGTGGCAGGCTTCCAATGATGGCGAAAAAAACTACATTTGAGAGTGCGCTGACCCTGGTGCTAGAGGGGGTACGCAGCTGGAGGTTGAATGTTTGAAGGGTTACGAGACTATAAAAAGTTCAGGATCCACTGAGCTAGAGCATTCTGTTAGGCTGCATTACCACCTGGTACGGCAACTGCACCGCCTGCAACTGCTGGGCTCTCCAGAGGGTGGTGCGGACAGCCCAACGCATCACCGGGTGCACACTGCATGGCCTCCAGGACATCTACAGCACAGGATGGCCAAGAAGATCATCAAGGACCTCAGCCACGCGAGCCACGGCTTACTCACCCCACTACCGTCTAGAAGGTGGAGATAGTTCAGGTGCATCAAAGCTGGGTCCGAGAGACTTTTAAACAGCTTCTTTCTCCAGGCCATCAGACTGCTAAACAGTCATCACTAGCCGGCCCCCGCTCGCTACCCTGCCCTGAACCCTGTGGAGAGCATTGCTGTTGTGGACGGGACAGTTGCCGTGCACAATTGAGAGCATCCTGTCGGGCTATAACACCGCCTGGTATGGCAACTGCATCGCCCACAACTGCAAGGCTCTCCAGAGAGTGGTGAGGTCTGCACAACGCATCACTGGGGGCAAACTACCTGCCCTCCAGGACACATACAGCACCCGATGTCACTTAAGGACAACAACCACCCGAGCCACTGCCTGTTCACCCCGCTACCATCCAGAAGGCGAGGTCAGTACAGATGCATCGAAGCTGGGACCGACAGACTGAAAAACAGCTTATATCTCAAGGCCATCAAACTGTTAAATAGCCATCATTAACACAGATACTTGAAATCATTGGCCACTTTAATAAATGGATCACTAGTCACTTTAATAATGCCACTTAAATAATGTTTACATATCTTGTGTTACTCATCTCATATGTATATACTGTATTTTATACCATCTATTGCCGCTTTGTCATTGCTCATCCATATATTTTTATTTATATATTCATATTCCATTCCATTACTTAGATTTGTGAGTATTAGGTAGTTGTTGAGGAATTGTTAAATTACATGTTAGATATTGTTGCACTGTTGGAACTAGAAGCACAAGCATTTCGTTACACTTGCAATAACATCTGTTAACCATGTGTATGTGACCAATACAATTTGATTTGATTTGAACTTAGTCAATGTCACTAGCCAGCTACCACACAGTACTTACTGTCTATACTGTCTATACCGTTTATACTGTCTATACTGTCCATACTGTTCATACTGTCATACTGTCTATACTGTCCATACTATCTATACTGTCTATACTGTCCATACTGTCTATACTGTCCATACTGTCTATACTGTCCATACTGTCTATACTGTCTATACTGTCCATACTGTCTATACTGTCCATACTGTCCATACTGTCCATACTGTCTATACTGTCCATACTGTACTGTCCTACTGTCCATACTGTCATACTGTCTATACTGTCCATACTGTCCATACTGTCTAGACTGTCCATTGTCTGGACACAATTTGAACCTGTTTATATAAGACCTTATATAAGGTCCCACAGTTGACAGTGCATGTCAGAGCAAAAACCAAGCTATATACTGTCCATAAGGAATACTGTCTATACTGTCCATACTGTCTATACTGATCATACTGTCTATAGGCAAGATTTTGTCTGACTGTCCATACTGTCACAGATCTGTCCATACTGGGAAGGGTACCAAAGAAAATCTGCAGCATTGAAGGTCCCCAAGAATAGTGGCCTCCATCATTCATAAATGGAAGAAGTTTGGAAAAACAAGACTCTTCCTAGAGCTGGCCGGCCGGCCATACTGTCTATACTGTCCACTGTCATCTGTATATACTGGGGAGAAGGGCCTTGGTCATACTGGGAGGTGACCATGAAACCGATGGTCACTCTGACAGAGCTCTAGAGTTCCTCTGTGGAGATGGGAGAACCTTCCAGAAGGACAACCATCTTTGCATCACTCCACCAATCAGGCCTTCATGGTAGAGTGGCCAGATGGAAGCCACTCCTCAGTAAAAGGCAAATGACAGCCTGCTGGGAGTTTGCCAAAAGGCACCTAAACACTCTCAGACCATGAGAAACAAGATTCTCTGCTCTGATGAAACCAAAATTGAACTATTTGGCCTGAATTCCAAGCTTCACATCTAGAGGAAACCTGGGACCATAACTATGGTGAAGCATGATGGTGGCAGCATCATGCAGTGGAGATGTTTTTCAGTAGTAGGGACTGGGAGACTAGTCAGGATTGAGGCAAAGATGAACAGAGCAAAGTACAGAGAGATCCTTGATGAAAACCTGCTCCAGAGTGTGCAGGGCCTCAAACTGGGGGTAAAGGTTCACCTTCCAACAGGACAACGACCCTTAGCACACAGCCAAGACAGGAGTGACTTCGGGAAAAGTCTCTGAATGTCCTTGAGTGGCTCAGCCAGTGCCCGGACTTGGACCCAATCAAACATCTCTGGAGAGACCTGACAATAGCTCTGCAGCACTGCTGCCCATCAAACCTGACATAGTTTGAAAGGATAAGAAAAGAATAAGATAAACTCTCCAAATTCAGGTGTGCTAAGCTTGTAGCGTCATACACAAGAAGACTTGAGGCTGTAATCACTGCCAAATGTGCTTCAACAAAGTACTGAGTAAAGGGTATTGTCCATTGATGAGGGGAAAAAACTATTTCATCCATTTTAGAATAAGGATGTAACTTAACAAAATGTGAAAAACGTCAAGGGGTCTGAATACTTTCTGAAGGCACTGTACGTAAAAGAACTCTTGAGGACAAAAAAATACAATAAACCCAGAAGGCTCATTTCCATTGTGATCCTCTATGACATCGAGATGGCAGGGAGGAAAAACGGACACGTTTACACTCAATTCAATGTAAAAAAAACACCAAAAAAACAAACCTTAATAAGGGAATATTTGTGTTTTTCTTAACTCTCCAATGCATGGTTTGATTAAGGTGTTTTTCTCATAAATACATTCTAATGGTTGAATCCATCCCCAACGCTTCCCCAAAGAACAGGCTCAGAAATTCCTTGCAGAGTGGCTCTCTGAACAAAGTTTCCCTGTAGAAAGTGAACCTGCATCTGAACAAGCTTACCCCCTTCCCCCCCCCCCCCCAAACACACACACACATTTGAGGAAACATTGGACAGCATACCTCCCACCCATTGCTCTGGCAGCATTGATTTTCTCAACACAGAGACCTAGCTGTTCAACGCAGGGTTTAAATAAATATATTTTCTCATCAATGCATATTTCTAACGAATGCATTTTGATGGTTAACTTCATCCCCCAAGCTTTTTCTTTACCCCTCTTCTTCGTGATGTCAGTCTTGTCCCATCGCTGCAACTCCCGTACGGACTCGGGAGAGAGGCGAAGGTCAAGAGCCATGCATCCTCCAAAACCCAGCATTGCCAAGTCGCACTGCTTACTTAACCCGAACGCAGTGGTGATAAAAGTACCCAATTGTCATACTTGAGTAAATTATTTACCTTTATTTAACTAGGCAAGTCAGTTAATTTCTTATTTTCAATGATGGCCTAGGAACAGTGGGTTTTTGTACCTTGTCAGCTCAGGGATTTAAACTTGCAACCTTCCAGTTACTAGTCCAACGCTCTAACCACTAGACTACCCTGCCTTCTGTTTAGATACCTTAACAGAAAGGTACTCAAGTAAACGTGAAAGTCACCCGGTAAAATACTACTTGAGTAAAAGTCGAAAAGTATTTGGTTTTAAATATACTTAAGAATCAAAAGTAAATTGAATTGCTATAATATACTTAAGTATCAAAAGTAAATTGACTGTCTATTGCATATATATATACTTATAGTATCAAAGTAAATTGAATTGCTATAATATACTTAAGTATCAAAAGTAAATTGAATTGCTATAATATACTTAAGTATCAAAGTAAATTGAATTGCTATAATATACTTAAGTATCAAAGTAAATTGAATTGCTATAATATACTTAAGTATCAAAAGTAAATTGAATTGCTATAATATACTTAAGTATCAAAAGTAAATTGAATTGCTATAATATACTTAAGTATCAAAGTAAATTGAATTGCTATAATATACTTAAGTATCAAAAGTCAATTGAATTGCTATAATATACTTAAGTATCAAAAGTAAATTGAATTGCTATAATATACTTAAGTATCAAAAGTAAATTGAATTGCTATAATATACTTAAGAATCAAAAGTAAATTGAATTGCTATAATATACTTAAGAATCAAAAGTAAATTGAATTGCTATAATATACTTAAGTATCAAAAGTAAATTGAATTGCTATAATATACTTAAGTATCAAAAGTAAATTGAATTGCTATAATATACTTAAGTATCAAAAGTAAATTGAATTGCTATAATATACTTAAGTATCAAAAGTAAATTGAATTGCTATAATATACTTAAGTATCAAAAGTAAAAGTATACATCATTTCAAATTCCTTGTACTGAGCAAAGCATACACCATTGTAGGCACCATTGTCTTGTTTTACAAATGTACGGATAGCCAGGGGCACACTCCGACACACAGACATTATTTACAAAAGATGCATTTGTGTTTAGTGAGTCCGCTGGAGCATAGGCAGTAAGGATGATCATGTGTTCTGTTGATAAGTGTGTGAATTTCAAAATGTTCTTCGTTCTGCTAAGCATTCAAAATTAAATGAGGACTTTTGGTTCAGGGAAAATGTATGGAGTAAAAAGTACAATATTTTCTTTCCGAGCGTTGTGAAGTTAAAGTAAAAGTTGTCAAAAATATAAATAGTAGAGTAAAGTACAGATACCGCCCCAAAACGACTTAAGTAGTACTTTAAAGTACTTTTACCGTTGTACTTTACACCACTGCCCAGGAAGCCAGCCACACCAATGTGTCGGAGGAAACACTGTACAACAAGGACATCCCGGCCGGCCAAACCCTTCCCTCACCCAGACATTTTTGCATCTCCTTATTGGTCTCCCGGTAGCGGCTGGCTGCGACACAGTCTTGGATTGAACCCAGGTCTTTAGTGACGTGCGTAGTGATGCAGTGCCTTAGACCGTTGCATCACTTGGAAGGCCCATCCCCGAAGTGGTTCTCTAAACAGAGTTTCCCATGTGAACAAGCTCATCTTTGTGCAGGTTTATCCTTGTGCAGAAAAGTAACAGCTGGGACTCTCACCACTTACCTACCACTGTTCCTAGGTTTCAGGAATCTCTTTCTGAGAAGCTGTACACTGACAAGCCATTAGAAGTGGATATGAGCGCTTAGCTTTGCATCGAGTCATGATGAAATAATTGGGTTGAATGGTGTGCACTTTGCAGACCAGGTGTACAGGGGATAATCTCCTCACCTTCTTAACCTCCTAAGTCTAGACGCCATGGTACTGTACACTGGCAATTGTTTCAGGCATTATTGCCAGTAAGTGTTTGTCTTAGTGGAATTGGTTAAGCTAGTTTCCATCTTGCATAATACATCAGACTCATGCCTTGCTGGTTACACTGTCTGAAATAAATTTTCCTCTCATGTCCTCTACAAGTCAGAATGTTGACAAAAATTACATTTGATTCTAACTTACTCTGCCAGTTGTCTGGGCTGTTGTTCCTTGCAGGTTTATCCTTGTGCAGGTTTATCCTTTTGCTTACTACATGATTCCATGTGTTATTTCATAGTTTTGATGTCTTCACTATTATTCTATAATGTAAAAAATAATAAGGACAAAGGAAAACCCTGGAATGAGTAGGTGTGTCCAAACTTTTGACTGGTACTGTACATAATGTGGTTTTGAGTGGATCTCTAACCTATATAATGTTGTATAAAGTGGATCACTAACATAAATAATGTGGATCACCAATAAAGCATCTAGTTGATCTAGTTTTCTGCTGCCTCTGAGATGCTGACTACAGCCTTGTAGGTGCCTGCCCACTAGAACAACCATTTGCTACTATGGCCTATTTATTGCCTTACCTCCTCACGCCATTTGCACACACTGCATATAGACTTTCTTTTTTTTAATATTGTGTTATTGACTGTATGCTTGTTTATTCCATGTGTAACTTTGTGCTGTCGTTTGTGTCGCACTGCTTTGCTTTATCTTGGCCAGGTCGCAGTTGTAAATGAGAACTTGTTCTCAGCTAGTTTACCTGGATAAATAAAGGTGAAATATATATATATATATATATATATATTTTTTTTTTAATACTACGATAAGTAAGATACATGAGCACAAAACAGGGTTTTAGCCTATCAGCATATTTCAAAACAAGAGATAGAATATTATAGTTTAAGCTTCAGGACATTGGGTCGTTGATTTAGTTTATTCATGGTAATTATGTGTTTTGGGGTAAATTATATATAGTAATGATTTTGGTTATTGTTAGCAATAATCTGAAGACACTGCGTTCAGTTGTCCAAAATGTTTCTGTCATGAACATCGTCAGGGAAATGACTGGACCAATGTGCAGCGTGGTGAGCGTACATTTCCTCTTTATTCAGACTGGGACCAAGGTGCAGCGTGGTGAGCGTACATTTCCTCTTTATTTAGACTGGGACCAAGGTGCAACGTGGTGAGCGTACATTCCTTTTTATTGTGAATGTCACCAACAAAAACAAACCTGAAGCTTACTAGGGCTATACAGGCCACTAACAAAGTCAACTACCCACAACTAAGGTGGAAAAACAGGCTGCCTAAGTATGATTCCCAATCAGAGACAACGATAGACAGCTGTCCCTGATTGAGAACCATAACATAGAAACAGAAAACATAGAATGCCCACCCCACATCACACCCTGACCTAACCAAATAGAGAAATAAAATGGCTCTCTAAGGTCAGGGTGTGACAGTTTCACTCTAAATGATTAGGTACATCAGGTCCTGTTTACTTCATATCATTGTAAATGTAACGGATGTGAAACGGCTAGCTTAGTTAACGGTGGTGCGCGCTAAATAGCATTTCAATCGGTGACGTCACTTGCTCTGAGACCTTGAAGTAGTAGTTCACTGACTTGCCTAGTTAAATTAAAAACCTTCTATCGCAAATGTGGAAGGTCGACATACGAGGATGCAGTGGATTGAGACGCAGACAAAGAAAAAAACGGATATCTCTATCTTAAACTGACCGATATTACGTTACTTAAATTGACGCACAGTTCCTGTTTATTAAAGGGGAAAGAACAGACCGGTGTTCTAAAGCGTTATTGAAGGGGAAAGAACAGACCGGTGTTCTAAAGCGTTATTGAAGGGGAAAGAACAGACTGGTGTTCTAAAGCGTTATTGGGGGGGAAAGAACAGGCCGGTGTTCTAAAGCATTATTGGGGGGGAAAGAACAGATCGGTGTTCTAAAGCGTTATTGGGGGAAAGAACAGACCGGTGTTCTAAAGCGTTATTGGGGGAAAGAACAGAAAGAACGTTATTGAAGGAACCAGTATTCTAAAGCGTTATTGAAGGGGAAAGAACAGACCAGTGTTCTAAAGCATTATTGAAGGGGAAAGAACAGACCGGTGGGAAAGGAAAGAACAGACCGGTGTTCTAAAGCGTTATTGAAGGGGAAAGAACAGACCAGTGTTGTTATTAAAGCCAGTATTCTGTTATTGGGGAAAGACAACAGACCAGTGTTCTAAAGCGTTATTGGGGGAAAGAACAGACCGGTGTTCTAAAGCGTTATTGAAGGGGAAAGAACAGACCGGTGTTCTAAAGCATTAGGGGAAAGAACAGATTTATTGGGGGAAAGAACAGACCGGTGTTCTAAAGCGTTATTACCGGTGTTTAAAGCGGGGGGAAAGAACAGACCGGTGTTCTAAAGCGTTATTGGGGGGAAAGAACAGACCGGTGTTCTAAAGCGTTATTGAAGGGGGAAAGTTCTAAAACATTGAAGGAGAAAGACCGGTGTTCTAAAGCGTTATTGAAGGGGAAAGAACAGACCGGTGTTCTAAAGCGTTATTGAAGGGGAAAGAACAGACCGGTGTTCTAAAGCATTATTGAAGGAGAAAGAACAGACCGGTGTTCTAAAGCGTTATTGGGGGGGAAAGAACAGACCGGTGTTCTAAAGCATTATTGAAGGGGAAAGAACAGACCGGTGTTCTAAAGCGTTATTGAAGGGGAAAGAACAGACCGGTGTTCTAAAGCGTTATTGAAGGGGAAAGAACAGACCGGTGTTCTAAAGCGTTATTGAAGGGGAAAGAACAGACCGGTGTTCTAAAGCGTTATTGGGGGGGAAAGAACAGACCGGTGTTCTAAAGCGTTATTGAAGGGGAAAGAACAGACAGGTGTTCTAAAGCGTTATTGAAGGGGAAAGAACAGACCGGTGTTCTGGGGGGAAAGAACAGAAAGCATTATTGGGGGAAAGAACAGACCGGTGTTCTAAAGCGTTATTGAAGGGGAAAGAACAAAGTGTTCGTTATTGAAGGGGGGGTGAAAGCGTTATTGGGGGAAAGAACAGACCGGTGTTCTAAAGCATCATTGAAGGAGAAAGAACAGACCGGTGTTCTAAAGCGTTATTGGGGGAAAGAACAGACCGGTGTTCTAAAGCATTATTGAAGGGTGAAAGGGGAAAACAGACCGGTGTTCTAAAGCATTATTGAAGGGGAAAGAACAGACCGGTGTTCTAAAGCGTTATTGAAGGGGAAAGAACAGACCGGTGTTCTAAAGCGTTATTGAAGGGGAAAGAACAGACCGGTGTTCTAAAGCGTTATTGAAGGGGAAAGAACAGACCGGTGTTCTAAAGCGTTATTGAAGGGGAAAGAACAGACCGGTGTTCTAAAGCGTTATTGAAGGGGAAAGAACAGACCGGTGTTCTAAAGCGTTATTGAAGGGGAAAGAACAGACCGGTGTTCTAAAGCGTTATTGAAGGGGAAAGAACAGACCGGTGTTCTAAAGCGTTATTGGGGGGGAAAGAACAGACCGGTGTTCTAAAGCGTTATTGAAGGGGAAAGAACAGACCGGTATTCTAAAGCGTTATTGGGGGGGAAAGAAGAGACCGGTGTTCTAAAGCGTTATTGAAGGGGAAAGAAGAGACCGGTGTTCTAAAGCGTTATTGGGGGGAAAGAACAGACCGGTGTTCTAAAGCGTTATTGGGGGGGAAAGAACAGACCGGTGTTCTAAAGCGTTGGGTTAATAATACTTTCCTACGGATATTTATTCAAAAAATTTCACAAACCTAAGGACCAACCTCCCAGTAAAACGGCGGAGTAAGTTTGAATCAAATGTAATTTTAGCCAACATTCTGGCATGTAGAGGTCATGAGAGGAAACTTTGTTTCAGACGGTGGAACCAGCAAGGTATGACAGTCCTGTGTACTATTTTATGCAGCATGGAAACTAGCTTAACCAATTCCACTAAGACAAACACTTAGTGGCAATAATGCCTGAAACAACTGCCAATGTACAGTACCATGGGCTCTGAACTTGGAGGTTAAGAAGCTGTGCTGGCAAGATCATCCACGGTACATCTGGTCTGCCACCATTCAACCCAGGTATTTAATCCTGTCTCAGCGCCCATATCCACTTCTAATGGCTTGTCAGTGTACAGCTTCTCAGAAAGAGATTCCTGAAACCTAGGAACAGTGGTAGGTAAGTGGTGAGAGTCCCAGCTGTTACTTTTCTATTTTCTGTTCAAGGATGAGCTTGGGCACTTGCAGGTTAACTTTCTGCAAGGTCATAATGGTTTGACCTGTGCATCAATTGATTCTAAGGGGATATTATACATATTCTAAAAGCACATTACATAGGTTAGCTATCTGGGATCCTTGGGACGTCCCTACTCTAAACCATCATCATTACTTTTACCCCTACCATAACCATAATCATTACTTTTACCCCTACCCTACCCTAACCATAATCATTACTTTTACCCTAACCATAATCATTACTTTTACCCTTACCCTAACCATAATCATTACTTTTACCCTTACCATAACCATAATCATTACTTTTACCCTTACCATAACCATAATCATTACTTTTACCCTTACCCTAACCATAACCATAATCATTACTTTTACCCTTACCCTAACCATAATCATTACTTTTACCCTTACCCTAACCATAATCATTACTTTTACCCTTACCCTAACCATAATCATTACTTTTACCCCTACCCTACCCTAACCATAATCATTACTTTTACCCTTACCATAACCATAATCATTACTTTTACCCTAACCATAATCATTACTTTTACCCTTACCCTAACCATAACCATAACCATAACCATAACCATAACCCTTACCAAACCCTAACATGAACTCTTAGCTAAAGCATTTTACATTTCACATCCAATGGGGTAGTGACGTCCCAGGGATCTCAGATAGCAAGGGCCTTATATAGAAATGGACTGTTAATTGGGCTGGCCAAGAACAATAACCATCATCACTGATTGAACTAATTATTGATTGATGAGTAATTGAATGGTTGAACCAGGTGTCCTAGTTAGTTCTGGGGGTATTCATGGAATAGCCTGGGAAACACATTGGGATATAACGTACTGTAGGCTATCATGTCAATAACCATAATCATTACTGTAGGACCTAACTGAGAAAATCAGGCTATTATGTCAAGGCCACCAAACTCCTGAGATACTGTAGGACCACTGAGAAACACTGTAACCACTCCTGAGATACTGTAGGAGCACTGAGAAACACTGTAGGCTATTATGTGAAAGTCACCAAACCTGAGATACTGTAACCATAACTGCCTATTATGTGAAAGTCACCAAACTCCTTACTGTAGGAGCACTGAGAAACACTGCAGGCAAACCCACTGAACACTTGCTATCATGTGAAAGTCACCAAACTCCTGAGATACTGTAGGAGCACTGAGAAACACTGCAGGCTATCATGTGAAATTCACCAAACTCCTGAGATACTGTAGGAGCACTGAGAAACACTGTAGGCTATCAGCTAAAGCATGATGTGAAAACAAACTCCTGAGATACTGTAGGAGCACTGAGAAACACTGTAGGCTATCATGTGAAAGTCACCAAACTCCTGAGATACTGTAGGAGCACTGACACTCCTGAGATACTGTAGGACCATGGGGTAGGAAAGTCACCAAACGTCCCAGGGATCTCAGATACCAAAGGGCACTTATACTCCTGAGAAGCACTGGCTATTATGTTAATAGGAGCACTGGGCTGGATACCACTGAGAAACAATAACCATCATCACTGATTGAACAAATTATTGATACGGACCATGAGAAAACTTAGGCTAATGTTGAACCAAACTCCTGAGTTAGGAGCACTGAGAAACACTGCAGGCTATTCATGGAATCACCAAACTCCTGAGAAACACACTGAGAAACACTGTAGGCTATCATGTCAAGGTCACCAATACTCCGGACATACTGTAGGACCACTGAGAAACACTGCAGGCTATTATGTCAAGGCCACCAAACTCCTGAGATACTGTAGGACCACTGAGAAACACTGTATGCTATCATGTGAAAGTCACCAAACTCCTGAGATACTGTCGGACCACTGAGAAACACTGCAGGCTATCATGTGAAAGTCACCAAACTCCTGAGATACTGTAGGACCACTGAGAAACACTGTAGGCTATCATGTGAAAGTCACCAAACTCCTGAGATACTGTCGGACCACTGAGAAACACTGTAGGCTATCATGTGAAAGTCACCAAACTCCTGAGATACTGTCGGACCACTGAGAAACACTGCAGGCTATCATGTGAAAGTCACCAAACTCCTGAGATACTGTAGGAGCACTGAGAAAACTGCAGGCTATCATGTGAAAGTCACCAAACTCCTGAGATACTGTAGGAGCACTGAGAAACATTGTAAAAGCACAGGCGTAAGAAACTGAATTCAGACCTAGTTGTAGCCTAGTTGTAGCCTAGCATATTATTGGGAGTCATTGAAATATTTTTATTTTTTATTTATTTAACCTTTATTTAACCAGGTAGGCCAGTTGAGAACAAGTTCTCATTTACGACTTCGACATGGCCAAGATAAAGCAGTGTGACAAAAACAACAACACAGAGTTACTCATAAACAAACGTACAGTCAATAACACAAAAGAAAAGAAAAATAGAAAAATCTATGTACAGTGTGTGCAAATGAAGAAGAATAGGGAGGTAGGCAATTTTTAAAAATAAATTATTTAACCTTTATTTAACCAGGTAGGCTAGTTGAGAACAAGTTCTCATTTGCAACTGCGACCTGGCCAAGATAAAGCATAGCAGGGTGAACAGACAACACAGAGTTACACATGGAGTAAACAATTAACAAGTCAATAACACAGTAGAACAAAAAAGAGAGTCTATATACATTGTGTGCAAAAGGCATGAGGAGGTAGGCGAATAATTACAATTTTGCAGATTAACACTGGAGTGATAAATGATCAGATGGTCATGTACAGGTAGAGATATTGGTGTGCAAAAGAGCAGAAAAGTAAATAAATAAAAACAGTATGGGGATGAGGTAGGTAAAAATGGGTGGGCTATTTACCGATAGACTATGTACAGCTGCAGCGATCGGTTAGCTGCTCAGATACCAGATGTTTGAAGTTGGTGAGGGAGATAAAAGTCTCCAACTTCAGCGATTTCTGCAATTCGTTCCAGTCACAGGCAGCAGAGAACTGGAAAAAAAGGCGGCCAAATGAGGCGTTGGCTTTAGGGATGATCAGTGAGATACACCTGCTGGAGCGCGTGCTACGGGTGGGTGTTGTCATCGTGACCAGTGAACTGAGATAAGGCGGAGCTTTACCTAGCATGGACTTGTAGATGACCTGGAGCCAGTGGGTCTGGCGACGAATATGTAGCGAGGGCCAGCCGACTAGAGCATACAGGTCGCAGTGGTGGGTGGTATAAGGTGCTTTAGTGACAAAACGGATGTCACTGTGATAAACTGCATCCAGTTTGCTGAGTAGAGTGTTCGAAGCTATTTTGTAGATGACATCGCCGAAGTCGAGGATCGGTAGGATAGTCAGTTTTACTAGGGTAAGTTTGGCGGTGTGAGTGAAGGAGGCTTTGTTGCGGAATAGAAAGCCGACTCTAGATTTGATTTTCGATTGGAGATGTTTGATATGAGTCTGGAAGGAGAGTTTACAGTCGAGCCAGACACCTAGGTACTTATAGATATCCACATATTCAAGGTCGGAACCATCCAGGGTGGTGATGCTAGTCAGGCGTGCGGGTGCACGCAGCGAACGGTTGAAAAGCATGCATTTGGTTTTACTAGCGTTTAAGAGCATTCGGAGGCCGTGGAAGGAGTGTTGTATGGCATTGAAGCTCGTTTGGAGGTTAGATAGCACAGTGTCCAAGGACGGGCCGGAAGTATATAGAATGGTGTCGTCTGCGTAGAGGTGGATCAGGGAATTGCCCGCAGCAAGAGCAATAAATAGGCCCTAGAGGTGAAAATAATTACAATTTAACAAGTGACATCAATAAGGGATCATAGCTTTCACCTGGATTCACCTGGTCAGTCCATGGAAAGAGAAGGTGTTCTTAATGTTTTATACACTCATTGTATGCCTGTGTGTCTGTTCCTGTATGTGTCTTATGCTGGTGACAAACACCATTTCTTCTCTGCAGACAGCCTGGCCTGAGAGCCATACGAAGGGTATTTTATAAGCATTTTTGTGCAACCTCTCAAACGTATGATAGCTTCTAATGGTCTAGTTACTTTAGACAGAAATTAAAGTAGAGAGGTGGGTCGGGGAGAATGGGTGGGTGTATACCTTTAACGTCTAGCAATCCAAAGGTTGCATGTTTGAGTCGTGTCAGGACAACTGTAGCATTTTAGCTAACCCTTCCCCTAAACCCTTTTCCTAATCTTAACCTAATTATCCTAATCTTTTATGCAAATTCTCCTTACCTTTGTCATTGTATACAAGCAGCCAGGTCTCAGAGAAAGACATAAAATACTATATGTTCTCCAAGATGTGTAATAAGTTATGTTATCCAATTAGTATGATATTGTACGACCGGGTAAGACGTATGATCTATACATCCTCTAATACGAATGAAAATGTACGACTACTATACCATTCATAATGTACCCTAACATAACAGAATGGAGCATACTAAACGGAATGTACGAAATGTACATTTTACATACGAATTGCCCTGAGACCAGGTTGGTGGGGATCAGGGTTGGGGTCAATTCCATTTCAATTCCAGTCAATTCAGGAAGTACACTGAAATTCCAATTCCAGTTTTCTTCAATGCTTTTCAATGTGGAACATTTGGAATTGTGATTTGGTTTTCTTTCTGAATTCACTGGAATTGAAATGGAATTGTCCCCCAACCCTGCTGGGGATCAATGAGGTGTATTAATTTGATTTCAGCCAGCAAACCAAATTTACTGTGTTGAGTGATGTGCTTTGTTGAGTGAAGTGTGACAACACCATGAAACCCCACCTGGCAGATTTAATGATTCCGTAAATAATTTAATGAAGTAACCTTTTAACATTTATCTTTGTCAAGTCAGGTAATAATCCATTTATCACGTTAATTTATTAACGCTGTCCTTCTTTACTTGTTTCTCCATTACCCTAATTGAGTACAAATTGGTTAAGAAGATGCTGCGTAGCAATCAAGCTGCTTAGTTTTTTCAGATGACAGTTTAATCCTCTGAGATCCTATTAGGAAGAAAGCAGCTAACACTTAAAGGAGCAGTGTCAGCTTACAGGGGGAAAGGAGGATAGGACAGGGAGCAAAGGAGGAGAGAAACAGAGAGATGATGATGATGATGATGAAAAGGGAGGGTTTGAAGGATGAGACAATGTCATGTGATCATCTAGTTCAAGTTACAGAGGAGAGATGTGTCGCAATCTGTGGTACTGGATCCTTCTGCTGCCACCAAATGAAAATAGGAGGGGAAGGTTTAGAATCTCCTCAGGAAAAGGTTTAGAAAACTTCAGATAGGCAACATGAATACAGTTTACTAACCTTTATTACATTTTTTTAAGTGAGGAGAATACAAACCTGCAACTTCACTCCAGCAATATGACAGCAGAAACGTTCATGCCCACTTAAAAAGCAAGTTCATCCAAATGTCCTATTCTCCATTTAACTTAGAAACCTGGTTTCATGTTTAGATTGAACTTGGCTCCAGATTGGGAAGCATGCTGGCCCAATGTCAACATACGTAAAGACATTAATGCATGTTTGTTAATATAAGTTAATTCAACTGGCCTAATGACATTATCTCATTGACATGCCTTTCATTCATCCCTCGAGCTTCCATATTTTGATGTACTTAATTATTAAGGATTCTTGCCTTTTGGCGGCAGAACGCCTGGGCATGAATGATGACATATCAGTAATTCCCACAACACACTTCTTATGAAGGAAGCATCATAACGTTTGCATGGGTACTACCACATTTGGAAGGGTCGTTTTTTTAGACTTGTGTGATTCAAATGATTAACTGTGAACACTGAGGCTGTATTCGCTTTAAGTTACAGTTTCAGACAGTGGCCAATAGGCTATTGTGGCTATTTGAGCATAATGTAGGACTATCAGAGTGGCCTATCAACAAAACCAATGGAGAAAATGCCATAACAGTTCCACATGGATATAGCTGATATAACTTCTATAATATCCCCTACAGTAGCCGAAATGTGGTGTTCAATGTAGGCCTACATTCCATGAGACGTTTTAAAACATTATGCATGGCTTGACATGAACTATTTTAGGACTGATGTTTTACTTGTCCCGAAAGCTCAAATCACATCATAAAATAATAATTAAAAAAAAGATCTGTAAGACAATTGGCCAAATAGGTGAAAATTGCACATTGTATTGTGTTACATGATGCAAGAAACCACTTTACAACATTTTATTAAGTGTTATCACGGCCTAAAATAAACGTTTTGGTCCACCAGCCACTGTGGCAGGTAGATTAAAAAATCAACGAGCCACTCTCATTTTTTATCAGCCCAAATATATTTTTTGCCCTAATTACGTTAAAAAAAAAAGAAAGGATGACGCTGCTTTCTAATGTTTCTTAAACAAGAAATGTATTAGTAAGAAGTAATGTGGTATATTATTATTTATAATTTTTTTTATGGTGAACTGAGTCATTTAACCAAAATATCAGATGAGACAAAATGTTCAGCTGCTACTTTATGAGTGGGAGGTTACCGTGGTCACCTGTGTCAAAGTGACACGTGTGTCTGTCTGTATAGACCCCTTTCTGTGCCGCACGAGGGCGATGCACGCAAGTTGGTGGCAGGAAACGGGGGAGTTCTTACAGATCGCCAGCAAAAAGAAGCCTCCATTTACATGTTGCTTATGATTGCTTTTGGATTATAATTGGATTTTAAGGCTTGTATAAATGTCCTGATTAATATAATGTTTGTGTCATCATCGCAAATCAACCGCATTATAGTTCAAATACACTTCAATTAGTAGAATGGCTCTTTGACTAGCTTTTGCTACAGCCTACGTCAATGAGCGTTAGCATAATAGCGAACAACTGCTGCATCCAAAATAGTTATTTTGCAAAGATCACAACCAAATATATTCTTAGCGACTCAAGCAATCTTTTTTTTGTTTAAACATGCAGGTCTTGACATTAGTCTGTTTATCCACTTGTCCTTCAGACAAGGAGGTGACTGAAAATGTTGTTGTGTTGTTTGATGCAAGAAACCACTTTACAAAATAAAATACATTATTTTTCCCACACCATTATTACAGAGAATCAGACAAATTATGCTCCTTCTGTCTAATGGCTTATTTTCTAATTTAAGCCTGTCTCAAAACAGGACACAGTCCCTTTAAGACAAAAAACAAGCTCTTTACCTGACTTGCTTTTTAAAAGATAGTTAGGTATGTACAAGGACACTCTCCCATTGCTGACGAAAATGAGCTATAACCGGGCTAGTAACTCACGAATTAGCACAGGGGTAGGTCCTGGACTACTGCAGGCACATCATATTTTTGATTTAACTATCTGGAAGACCAGGGGTATTGAATTTAGACAATCACTGAACTGATCAATTAGCTCAGTTGGTCAGGGGTAGTGCCTAGTGGGGAAAAAAAATCCTGCACCTGCGTTATTCCACAAACAGGGTTGCCTACCCCTGAACTAGAAACCCCCTGTATATAGCCTCCACATTGACTCTGTACCAGTACCCCTGTATATAGCCTCCACATTGACTCTGTACCAGTACCCCCTGTATATAGCCTCCACATTGACACGACCGGTACCCCCCTGTATATAGCCTCCACATTGACTCTGTACCGTAACACCCTGTATATAGCCTCCACATTGACTCTGTACCGGTACCCCCTGTATATAACCTCCACATTGACTCTGTACCGGTACCCCCCTGTATATAGCCTCCACATTGACTCTGTACCAGTACCCCCTGTATATAGCCTCCACATTGACTCTGTACCGGTACCCCCTGTATATAGCCTCCACATTGACTCTGTGCCGGTACCCCCCTGTATATAGCCTCCACATTGACTCTGTACCGTAACACCCTGTATATGTATATAGCCTCCACATTGACTCTGTACCGGTATAGCCTCCATATTGACTCTGTTCCCCCTGTATATAGCCTCCACATTGACTCTGTACCGGTCCTGTATATATACATTGACTCTGTACCGGTACCCCCTGTATATAGCCTCCACATTGACTCTGTACCGGAACCCCCTGTATATAGCCTCCACATTGACTCTGTACCGGTACCCCCTGTATATAGCCTCCACATTGACTCTGTACCGGTACCCCCTGTATATAGACTCCTCCACATTGACTCTGTACCGGTACCCCCTGTATATAGCCTCCACATTGACTCTGTACCGGTACCCCCTGTATATACATTGACCTCCACATTGACTCTGTACCGGTACCCCCTGTATATAGCCTCCACATTGACTCTGTACCGGTACCCCCTGTATATAGCCTCCACATTGACTCTGTACCGTAACACCCTGTATATAGCCTCCACATTGACTCTGTACCGGTACCCCCTGTATATAACCTCCACATTGACTCTGTACCGGTACCCCCCTGTATATAGCCTCCACATTGACTCTGTACCGGTACCCCCCTGTATATAGCCTCCATATTGACTCTGTACCGGTACCCTCTGTATATAGCCTACACATTGACTCTGTACCGGTACCCCCTGTATATAGCCTCCACATTGACTCTGTACCGGTACCCCTCTGTATATAGCCTCCACATTGACTCTGTACCGGTACCCCCCTGTATATAGCCTCCACATTGACTCTGTACCGGTACCCCCTGTATATAGCCTCCACATTGACTCTGTACCGGTACCCCCTGTATATATAGCCTTCAAATTGACTCTGTACCGTTACCCCCTGTATATACACTCCACATTGACTCTGTATCGGTACCCCCTGTATATAGCCTCCACATTGACTCTGTACCGGTACCCCCTGTATATAGCCTCCACATTGACTCTGTACCGTAACACCCTGTATATAGCCTCCACATTGACTCTGTACCGGTACCCCCTTGTATATAGCCTCCACATTGACTCTGTACCGGTACCCCCCTGTATATAGCCTCCACATTGACTCTGTACCGGTACCCCCCTGTATATAGCCTCCATATTGACTCTGTACCGGTACCCTCTGTATATAGCCTACACATTGACTCTGTACCGGTACCCCCTGTATATAGCCTCCACATTGACTCTGTACCGGTACCCCTCTGTATATAGCCTCCACATTGACTCTGTACCGGTACCCCCCTGTATATAGCCTCCACATTGACTCTGTACCGGTACCCCCTGTATATAGTCTCCACATTGACTCTGTACCGGTACCCCCCTGTATATAGCCTCCACATTAACTCTGTACCGGTACCCCCTGTATGTAGCCTCGCTACTGTTATTTTACTGCTGCTCTTTAATTATTTGTTACTTACAAAAAAAAAATCTTCTCTCTTTTTTTACTTAACACTTATTTTTCTTTAAACTGCATTGTTGGTTAAGGGCTTGTAAGTAAGCATTTCACTGTAAGATCTACTAACACCTGTTGTATTCGGCGCATGTGACAAAAACGATTTGATTTGATTTTAACAAATGTGGCTATAATTGGCTCTGTGATCTCAAATAGGGATCTTGGCTACTCTTTGACAGCAGGTGATGGAAAAACTGCTAGCAGGTAATGGAAAAACCTGCTTCCTTCTCTGATGAGCTGCTCAGTGGGCTCAGCCTACTACAAAAATCACCAACTCAGTCTTAAAATTAGATTTGGTTTGTTGCATTGAAAGGTACTCTTATGATTATGACGCTGATTCAATCTCAATTTTCACAGTGGAGGGAAAATTGTATCTATTTAAATTAAACTTGGCACAGACGTCAATTCAATGTCTCTTCCGCATTGGTTCAACATAATTTAATTGAAATGATGTGGAAACAATGTTGATTCAACCAGTGTGTGCGCTGTGGAAGAAAAGATTCCCTAGATTTTAGTGAAGTTCAATCTCGTGTGTCTCGCGGGCTGGTAATTATTTTGTGCAGGACTGCTGCAGGAGCTTAGAGGCTTATAGCCTTTATCTCTCACCCCCATTACCCCTCACCCCATTTACCCCTCACCCCTCACCCCATTTACCCCTCACCCCATTTACCCCTCATCCCCATTTACCCCTCATCCCCATTACCCCTCACCCCATTTACCCCTCACCCCTTACCCCCATTACCCCTCACCCCTTACCCCCATTTACACCCCATTTATCCCTCACCCCATTTACCCCTCACCCCATTTACCCCTCACCCCCATTTACCCCTCACCCCCTACCCCCATTACCCCTCACCCCATTTACCCCTCACCCCATTTACCCCTCACCCCCATTTACCCATCACCCCTACCCCCATTACCCCTCACCCCATTTACCCCTCACCCACATTACCCCTCACCCCTACCCCCATTTACCCCTCACCCCATTTACACCCCATTTATCCCTCACCCCATTTACCCCTCACGCCATTTACCCCTCACCCCATTTACCCCTCACCCCTCACCCCATTTACCCCTCACGCCATTTACCCCTCACCCCATTTACCCCTCACCCCCATTTACCCCTCACCCCCTACCCCCATTACCCCTCACCCCATTTACCCCTCACCCCTCACCCCATTTACCCCTCACCCCCATTTACCCCTCACCCCTCACCCCTACCCCCATTACCCCTCACCCCATTTACCCCTCACCCCATTTACCCCTCACCCCCATTTACCCTCACCCCCTACCCCCATTACCCCTCACCCCATTTACCCTCACCCACATTACCCCTCACCCCCTACCCCCATTTACCCCTCACCCCATTTACACCCCATTTATCCCTCACCCCATTTACCCCTCACGCCATTTACCCCTCACCCCCATTTACCCCTCACCCCTCACCCCATTTACCCTCACGCCATTTACCCCTCACCCCTCACCCCTTACCCCCATTACCCATTACCCCTCACCCCATTTACCTCTCAGCCCCATTTACCCATCACCCCTTAACAGAAATACCAGCCCCCTCACCCCTCACCCCTTACCCCTCAACACTCATCAACTATTCCCTCCCATCACCTATAAGGCCACCTGCGGGGCGGCAGGTAGCCTAGTGGTTAGAGTATTGGGCCAGTAAACGAAAGGTTGGTGGATCGAAAGGTAAAAATGTGTCATTCTGCCCCTGAACAAGGCCCACTGTTCCTAGGCTGTCATTGTAAATAAGAATGTGTTCTTAACTAACTTGCCGAGTTAAATAAAGGTAAAATCAAAAAATTAACTCCAACCGGATTGGATGGGCGTGTATGGGGAAATGTACAGCATGTTTGAAACCCCTGACCTCTATACAGCAAACAACTGTTTTCACATTACATTTTGGACAACACATATAGTCTTCAGATTATCTATACGGTTTACTTAATCAATAAGACTTGCTCATAATATGTCTTTTATTTTTCGTTACTACGCAGCAGACAAAGAAAAATGTAAAAATAATCTGACAATGAATGCTTTTAACTATAGACAGACCATCTTATTCTAGTTTAATTTATTTGTATTTTAATGTATTGTATGGTTACATGCACGCAATAATACAATTATTGTGGATTGTCAGATTAATATAATAGTTTGTTTGAGATGTTTACATGCTTTGCAATACCCAAATATAACTGCCTGTAGCTCAGGATGTGAAGCAAGGATATGCATATTCTTGATACCATTTGAAAGGAAACACTTTGAAGTTTGTGGAAATGTGAAATGAATGTAGGAGAATATAACACATTATATCTGGTAAAAAATAACACAAAGAAAAAAGCATGCATTTTTTATTTTTTTATTTTGTACCATCATCTTTGAAATGCAAGAGAAAGGCCATATTGTATTATTCCAGCCCAGGCACAATTTCGATTTTGTCCACTAGATGGTAGCAGTGTATATGCAAAGTTTTAGACTGATCCAATGAACCATCTGTTCAAAATGTTGTATCAAGACTGCCCAAATGTGCTTAATTCATCCTCAAACAATAGTATGGTATTATTTCACTGTAATAGCTACTGTTAATTGGACAGTGCAGTTAGATTAACAAGAATTTAAGCTTTCTGCCCATATCAGATATGTCTATCTCCTGGGATTTCTTTTGTTACTTACAACCTCATGCTAATCTTATTTGCCTACGTTAGCTCAATCGTCCCGCGGGGAGGACACCAATCCCATAGAGGATTTTTTTAAATCAAATCAAATCAAATCAAATTTTATTTGTCACATACACATGGTTAGCAGGTGTTAATGCGAGTGTAGCGAAATGCTTGTGCTTCTAGTTCCGACAATGCAGGATAGGATAAACGATTTCCCAAATAATCCTGTTTACTCGTGAGACTTTTATTAATGCAGAAAATCGCGAATCCAAATAAACGTTCTACCCCAGTAGTGACCATGTCATTTTTTCGAAGCCTATTTGATTCTGAGTTTGTACATATAAAGTTTGCATGTGTAAACTACTTCTGAGATGCAGACTTTCAGTATTTCCGAAACTCACTTAACTCGTGCATAAGAGGGAAGCTTGCGCTACCGGTGTATGAGCAGATCAAATACACAGCTGCAATGCTACTGGAATGCCGATTAAGCTGTTTACGTGTCCTAACAATTTGAAAGAATGCTCAGAAAACCAGGTGTTGTAAATGTATGTATGTATGCTTCCTTTGATTTTGACCTCACGCCAATTGACATAAGCAGAGGAAGGTGTTTACATGTCTTTTTCCATTCTCGGCCTACTGCCATAATCAGTTTAATATAGAATTATTAATGTGAAAGTTAAAATACTCAGTCTGGACTCTGTTTCAACCGTTTCGGATGTGGATGCATAAAAATATAATTACTAGAACAGATATTCCCATTGAAGTCAACATTTTGTGATGGGTGGACCGGCGGCCATATTGAGTGTACCAGTCAAATACCCGTGGACTGAGGGGCTTTGTCTATTCTATTAATTCTGTTTCTGTGTGGAAGTTGAACAGAGAGGAGGTGATCGTCATTAGCAACAATATACAGTATGATTTCACAGCGCTTCAGCAATTCACATTTTCTGAGGCAACGGAATAACAGAATGATTAGGTGGTTCTGTGAAGATTAACATGCAATATTGTATAATTATAACAAAGATGTAGGCTTGGTGCTTGTTGGGTAAATCCCACTTGACGTAGAAGTTCACACAATGGACTGCTTAATTGCTGAAGAAAGATCAATGGGTAGAAGAAGTCTGATGATCACTCTTCACATGACGACACACTTCTCCTCAGCCACCTGTTGTATCTCTGTCATGGTGGTCTGGGCTTTGTTCTTCAGCTGGTCCATGTCCATGTTCTGCAGTTGATGTAGCTGTCCTAGTAGTGAGTCATTCACCGCCTCCTCCTCCTCATCCTCATCCACCATCTTGGCTAGGTCCTCAGGGAGATCCAGGTCGTCTCCCGCCATCTTCACCATGGCTTCGTCCTGGCCACTCTGAGAAACACATAGTCAGAAATATATACACTGAACAAAAATATGAACACAACATGTAAAGTGTTGGTCCCATGTTTCATGAGATGAAATAAAAGATCCCAGAAATGTTCCATACATCCCTGTTAGTGAGCATTTCTCATTTGCCAAGATAATCCATCCACCTGACAGTTGTGGCATATCCAGAAGCTGATTAAACAGCATGATCATTACACAGGTGCGCCTTGTGCTTGGTCAATAAAAGGCCACTTTTAATGTGCAGTTGTGCCACACAACACAATACCACAGCTGTCTCAAGTTTTGAGGGAGCATGCAAATAGCATGCTGACTGCAGGATTGCCCACCAGAGCTGTTGCCAGATAATTTAATGATTGTTTCTCTACCATTAAGCTGACACCAATGTCATTTTAGAGAATGTGGAAATACGTCCAACCGGCCTAACAACCACAGACCCCATTTAACCACGCCACCCCAGGACCTCCACATTTTTAATTAAAATTTTTTTATTTATTTTTTTGCTACTTTGAAAACCTTACAAGACTTTTACCCATATATATATATATATATATATATATATATATATATATTGTATATATATGGCCAGAACTGATTGGCCTCTGACAGTCATGTTTCCATTGTCTACAGGGGATCAACGTGATAATTCGGGGCTAAGGGCTAACTCATGTGTTTTAAGTTTCACGTATCTGAAGTTAGTAGTCAGGCCTACACAGAGTTGATTACGTTACTTTCTAAATCAAATCAAATCAAATCGTATTGGTCACGTACACATGATTCGCAGATGTTATTGCGGGTTTAGCGAAATGCTTGTATTTCTAGCTCCGACAGTGAAGTAGTATCTAACAAGTAATATTAGTAAGGAACCTTATAGATTACCCAAATTCAGTAATATAATCAGATTATTTTGTTACTATTGGATTACTTTCCCCTTAAGAGGCATTGGAACAACGTCTCCACTTCGCACAAGGGTGCGTGCTCAGTCCCCTCCTGTACTCCCTGTTCACCCATGATTGCGTGGACATGCATGCCTCCAACTCAATCATCAAGTTTGCAGACGACGCAACAGTAGTGGGCTTGATTACCAACAACGAGACAGACTACAGGGAGGAGGTGAGGCCCTGGGAGAGTGGTGTCAGGAAAAACAACCTCTCACTTAACATCAACAAAACAAAGGAGATGATCGTGGACTTTAGGAAACAGCAGAGGGAGCACAGCCCTAACCACATTGACTGGATAGTGGTGGAGAAGGTGGAAAGTTTTAAGTTCCTCAGCATACACATCACAGACAAACTGAAATGGTCCACCCACACAGACAGTGTGGTGAAGAAGGCTTGTCACCTAAAACCCTGACAAACCCCTATAGATGCACAGTTGAGAGCATCCTGACGGGCTGTATCCCCGCCTGGTACGGCAACTGCACCGCCCTCAACCGCAAGGCTCTCCAGAGGGAGGTGCGGTTTGCACCCGCATCACCGGAGGCAAACTACCTGCCCTCCAGGACACCTACAGCACCGGATGTCACAGGAATGCAAAAAGACCACCAAAGACAACAACCACCTGAGCCACTGCCTGTTCACCCCGCTACCATCCAGAAGGTGAGGTCAGTATAGGTACATCAAAGCTGGGACTGAGAGACTGAAAACAGCTTTTATCTGTTAAACAGCCATCACTAACACGTAACATGTAATCAGTTAGTCACCAACCCTGGGCTGACAGTAAGTCAGCCCTTACCTCAGGTAGGCGGTACTTGTCCCGCAGGCAGGACCTCAGGTTGGCCCTCTCCGCCTTCTTTGTGGCAAACTCCTTGTCCCGCTCCATCCTGCAAGGGGAAAGAAAGTCACTTCGATTTAACTCCCTCAAGTGTGTTAATTCTATAGATATGGAAGCAAACTCACATCAATTAATACATATAAAAACCAAAAGGCTAGGAAATGTTTACTGACAAGCTAACCTGACCAGGAGAATCCTTGGGCCCTAGATATATCATATATAGGATATGGTCAGGTAGGTGGAGATAAAGATGGTCCTGTCTAGAGATAGGGTTGGGAACAACAGGTTCATGGAATTCCAATGGCGGCCAGGTAGGAAGGGATTATTATGACAGCAAGAACATGACTAAGCAAGATTACAGTATTTGCCTCAATATATTACGGTATACTATTTGAGTATTTAGCATCTTTTGGTGATGTTTTTTTCTTCTTCATATAAGGACAAAGTAAATTGTCCCTCATGTCTTTGATTAGAGGGGGACTAAGGTCAGACTGTATGCAGGTCCTTGGGTTTCCTTTAGGGAAAAGATAGATAGACTTATAAGCGCTATTTTAACCATGTTGTTACGTATGGAAGTAGATGTTCCTCCATACCAAGTCAGTGTAGACTTGAGGGATAGAACTCTGCCTCTGTGACCCAAATCTGTCCTTAAAGTGACAGTCTCTAATTCTGACTGTAATTTTTATTGTTAAATATTTAACTTGATTTTTAAGAATACGACTTATAAATACTGTACCTTACTGAGACTATTTTGTTCAACATATTTTCTACTCTTCAGTGTGTGTACTGTATTTATACCTGGGATATCACTTTTCAACAAGTTCAAAAATCACTGGAGGACGTCTTTAACAAGCGACTTCCCTTAAAAAGTAACTTCTCGTTTTGAAAATAGCCTATGTGGCATCGATATGAATCTGAAACATTTACTCAATTGTCAAAATTGACTACAAAATGTAAATAGGATAATTTTGGTCAAATAGTCAGTCTCGTCCAAAACTGAGATTTGTGAGATGATACAAAAAATGTTTATGTCACATAATGAAGGGTACCGGAACAGTTTTACTTGGGTTGGGTTTATTTCTATCCTGTCCACATGTCCATAGGAGCACCCAATTAAACCTCTTTGGAGCACAGCTGCATGGACCTGATCATAAGGCTCATGGTCAATTTGGTTTGACATTCGATATCCCTTTGGGGAACGTTAGGGACCAACATTAAATTACACAATGTTTTATAATGTCATTCGCCCCAAATTTCAATGACCTAAACAACTCAAACCAACTACAAATTGTAGAAATGCATATACAAATATTGAAAGCATTTAATGAGACAACTAAAAGATGTGCAACATTAAAATATTGTCCCATTTACATTGTGTAATTTCGGTCCCTAACTTGCCCCAGAAATAGTCTATCGAATGTCAAACCAAACCAAACCGATCTACAACTTTTTGAGGATCTGAGGTGCCATGCAAAATCAACTCCTGAGGGGGAAGAGGAAATGTGGCGCCTTCTTCACGGCTGTGCTCGTGTGGACCATATTAAGTAATTAATGATGTGGACACTGGGGAACTTGAATCTCTCAACCCGCTCCACAAAACTTTGTCGATGTGGATGGGGGTGCGCTCGCCCGGAGAGGTTATCGTCCTGGCACCACACTGCTAAACACCTTCCTCTGCAACTGGATCCTGGAGTAAGCAACAACAACATCTGCAACACTGATCCCCTCCTGTATTCCCGTTCACCCACGACTGCGTGGCCAAACATGACTCCAACACCATCATTGGGTTTGCTGATGACACAACAGTGGTAGGCCTGATCATCGACAATGATGAGACGGCCTATAGGGAGGAGGTCAGAGAACTGGCAGTGTGGTGCCAGGACAACAACCTCTCCCTCAATGTGAGCAAGACAAAGGAGCAGAACGTAGACTACAGGAAAATATGGGCCAAACAGGCCCCCATTAACATCGACGGGACTGTAGTGGAGCTGGTCAAGAGTTTCAAATTCCTTGGTGTCCACATTACCAATGAACTATCATGGTCCAAACATACCAAGACAGTTGTGAAGAGGGCACGACAAAACCTTTTCCCCCTCAGGAGACTGAAAAGATTTGGAATGGGTTCCCAGATCCTCAAAAGGATCTACAGCTACACCATCGAGAGCATCCTAACCGGTTGCATCACTGCCTGGTATGGCAACTGCTTTGCATCTGACTGTAAGGTGCTACAGAGGGTAGTGTGAACGGCCCAGTACATCATTTGCCATCCAGGACCTATATAATAGGCGGTGTCAGAGGAAAACCCATAAAATTGTCAGAGACTCCAGTCACCCTAGTCATAGACTGTTTTCTCTGCTACCGTACAGCAAGTGGTACCGGAGCGCCAAGTCTAGGACCAAAAGGCTCCTCAACAGCTTCTACCCCCAAGCCATTAGACTGCTGAACAACTTATAAAAATCGCCACTGGAAAATTTACATTTTCACCCCCCTCCCTCCCTTTTGTACACTGCTGCTACTCACTGTTTGTTTGTTACCTATGCAAAGTCACTTCGCCCTCACCTACATGTACAGTACCTCAACTAGCCTGTTCCCCTGCACACTGACTCAGTACCGGTTCCTCTGTATATTGCCTCGTTAATGTTATTGTTATTGTGTTACTTTTTATTATTATTTTTTATTTTAGTCTACTTGGTAAATATTTTCTTCTTCTTGAACTGCACTGTTGGTTAAGGGCTTGTAAGTAAGCATTTCACGGTAAAGTCTACACTTGTTGTATTCGACGCATGTGGCAAATAAAGTTTGATCTGAATTCATATGAGTCATGCATGGCCACACAGTCATTGGTGAACAGGGAGTACAAGAGGGGACTAAACACACACCCCTGAGGGGCTCCAGTGTTGAGGGTGGCAGATGTGTTATTACGGGTTGGAGCATGTGTGGTTACCAGTTGCTGACTCTGGAGCAATAGCAGTGGAGCAGGAAAAGGAAGAGAGGAGGAAGTAAAAGAAGAAGAATGCAAAAGAGGAAGAAGAAGTAAAATAATTACAACAAGAAGAACAAGGGTTGTCTGGAGCACAGCGCTGGTCAGTTATTACACCAGAATTGCATGATCTTATTTCAGAGTTATTGGAGGGACTAGCACCGACATGTTGCAGTAGTGACGTCACCTGTCGGAAGACAGTAACCCAGACCCTAATCCCCCTGACCCCTGCCTGGCCTGGCTTACATGAGCCTAGTGAGCTACAGCCCCCAGTCATTACAATAAGCCATGCTGCCTGGAGCCTACAGCCTACAGTTTTTATACCTGCCTTCCACTGACATCACCTGAGCCTCTCACACACACACACACACACACACACACACACACACACACACACACACACACACACACACGCACACACACACACACACACACACACACACACACACACACACACACACACACACACACACACACACACACACACACACACACACACACACACACACGTACACACATATTTGCTCTCATGCACACCAACACACACATGTATGTATGCACACTCAGGTATGTATGTGTAGGTGGGCAGAAACATGGGGATACATGTGCTCGTAAACATGTAACACCATGTGCCTGTCGTTCTGCTCTACCCACCCCTCTGTGAGAGACAGACACTCGTGGCTTGACAGGCAGCTAGTGTTGAAACTAGGCTAATCACTAAACCACTCAACCAGTGTTTATATGATACACAGCAGGGCTTTATATACCTCTTATACACCTCTACTCTGTGTAGAAGATGTCAGACACATGATGTGGTACTGTGTTAGTTATTAGACATGATGTGGTACTGTGTTAGTTATCAGGCATGATGTGGTACTGTGTTAGTTATTAGACATGATGTGGTACTGTGTTAGTTATTAGACATGATGTGGTACTGTGTTAGTTATTAGACATGATGTGGTACTGTGTTAGTTATCAGACATGATGTGGTACTGTGTTAGTTATTAGACATGATGTGGTACTGTGTTAGTTATTAGACATGATGTGGTACTGTGTTAGTTATTAGACATGATGTGGTACTGTGTTAGTTATTAGACATGATGTGGTACTGTGTTAGTTATTAGACATGATGTGGTACTGTGTTAGTTATTAGACATGATGTGGTACTGTGTTAGGTATCAGACATGATGTGGTACTGTGTTAGTTATTAGACATGATGTGGTACTGTGTTAGTTACTGTGTTAGGTCAGACATGATGTGGTACATGATGTTACTGTGTTAGGTTATGATGTGGTACATGATGTGGTACTGTGTTAGTTATCAGGCATGATGTGGTACTGTGTTAGGTATCAGGCATGATGTGGTACTGTGTTAGGTATCAGACACTGTCACGACTTCCACCGAAGTTGGTCCCACTCCTTGTTCGGGCGGCATTCGGCGGTTGAAGTCACCGACTTTCTAGCCATCGCTGATCCTCTTTTCATTTTCCTTTGGTTTTGTCTTGTCTTGTAACACACCTGGTTTCAATCTCATCAATTACATGTTGTGTATTTAACCTTCTGTTCCCCCTCATGTGTTTGTCAATGATTGTTATTTGTAAGTGTTTGTCCTGGCGTGCGTAGGGTATTGTACCCATTTGTTATATTTGTAATGTTGTCCGGTGAGTTTTTGTTTAATAAACTACGCTGCTGGAAACACAGTTTTCTCTCCTGCGTCTGACTTCTCTGCCGCCCCCTTACAGAGACACTCTGTGGTACTGTGTTAGTTATCAGACTGTAATGCCACTACCTCTGCTGCTCTTAGACAGACCCCTGGAAGATGGTTGTGACTTTAACATTGACACACTCTACACTCATGTTATGAAGCTAGAAAGGTCTCAGAGTTGTAGTAGATGCTATTGTCTGTAGCATCAAAATGTTTTGCTGGTAAATTAGGCCAGCTAGCACCTTTTGCATTATTCATTTAGGCCAGCTAGCACCTTGTACATTATTCATTTAGGCCAGCTAGCACCTTGTACATTATTCATTTAGGCCAGCTAGCACCTTTTGCTTTAATCATTTAGGCCAGCGAGCACCTTTTGCAATATTCATTTAGGCCAGCTAGCACCTTTTGTATTAAGCATTTAGGCCAGCTAGCACCTTTTGCATTGTTAATTTAGGACAACTAGCACCTTCAGCGTCATTCATTTAGGACAGCTAGCAAATTATGTATTAATCATTTTGGCCAGCTAGGAACTTTAGCGTTATTCATTTAGGACAGCTAGCACCTTTTGTATTAATCATTTAGGACAGCTAGCAACTCTTGGATTAATAAATTAGGCCATCTAGCACCTTTTCATTATTCATTTAGGCCAGCTAGCACCTTTTTTATTATTTATTTAGGACAACTAGCACCTTCAGCATTATTCATTTAGGACAGCTAGCAAATTATGTATTAATCATTTTGTCAGCTAGGACCGGTTGTGTTATTCATTTAGGCCAGCTAGCACCTTTTTCAATATTCTGTTAGGTCAGCTAGTACCTTTTGCATTTTTCATTTATGCCAGCTAGCACCTTCGCATTAATCATTTAGGAAGCTAGCTCCTTTTGCATTACTCATTTAGGCCAGCTAGCACCTTTTGCATTACTCATTTAGGCCAGCTAGCACCTTTTGAGTTATTCATTTAGGCCAGCTAGTACCGTTTCAGTTATTAATTTAGGCCAGCTAGCACCTTTTGAGTTATTCATTTAGGCCAGCTAGCACCTTTTGAGTTATTCATTTAGGCCAGCTAGCACCTTTTGAGTTATTCATTTAGGCCAGCTAGCACCTTTTGAGTTATTCATTTAGGCCAGCTAGCACCGTTTCAGTTATTAATTTAGGCCAGCTAGCACCTTTTGAGTTATTAATTTAGGCCAGCTAGCACATTTTGAGTTATTCATTTAGGCCAGCTAGCACCTTTTCAGTTTTCATTTAGTTATTAATTTAGGCCACCTAGCACCTTTTCAGTTATTCATTTAGGCCAGCTAGCACCTTTTCAGTTATTCATTTAGGCCAGCTAGCACCAGTTATTCATTTGAGTTATTCATTTAGGCCAGCTAGCACCTTTTCAGTTATTCATTTAGGCCAGCTAGCACCTTTTCAGTTATTCATTTAGGCCAGCTAGCACCTTTTCAGTTATTCATTTAGGCCAGCTAGCACCTTTTCAGTTATTCATTTAGGCCAGCTAGTACCATTTCAGTTATTCATTTAGGCCAGCTAGCACCTTTTCAGTTATTCATTTCGGCCAGCTAGCACCTTTTGAGTTATTCATTTAGGCCAGCTAGCACCTTAAGCATTACTCATTTAGGCCAGCTAGCACCTTTTCAGTTATTCATTTAGGCCAGCTAGCACCTTTTTTCATTAAAGTTCTGAAAGGTTACTGGAAGTAGCAAGTTCAAGTTCAACAAATCTTCTGTTTTCATTGTATGATATCACTCAGCTTCTTGTCCACAGTTGTTTTCTAAATGTAATCCGTTACAGTTTCTAGTTACCTGTACAAAATTATAACCATTAACGTAATTTCTGGATTACCCAAACTCAGTACCGTAATCTGATTACTTTCCAGTTAACTTTTAATTACTTTCTCCAGAAGAGCCATTTGAAGACTACAAAAAAAGGATCCATCAAACACATGTGATGTGCCATCATAGTGGTCTCTGACTTGTGGTCAGATTTGCTCAGGTGGAACTTAAACATGCGCCTTTTTTTTCAATTCTGAATTGAATGTCATTGAGAAAACAGAAAACGTGTCATGATGTATTGTTTTTTTCTCGCAAAACATCCTTTGTGAATTTAAAAGTAATCCAAGAAGTAATTATCTAGTTTTTTTTTTTCAAAGTTTGGGTGGTAACATAACTGATGACATGTGATCAGCCACTTCCAAACCCTGCCGTCTGGTATGTTAATATAGCATGTAAAAACATACGTCTTGAAACATAAATATTTTTTGACTAGTTCCACTGACTTGCCTCATCTGCTAATATGCTTTTGTGAGAAAATTAGCCTTCCCTAATATTAGCCTAAATCTGGATTTAGGTTCAGATATAAAGACACATTGATACACTTTGCTCTTTGGGGGTTTTAGCTAGGGTTAAGGGGTAATGAATTGGTACACTTTGCTCTTTGGGGTTTTAGCTAGGGTTAAGGGATAATGAATTTATCATGAATTTGTCAAAACACTATGCAAATAGAACTTGATCAGTTGATTAATTGATTGATTGGTTACTCACTTCTCCTCTATAAGCTGTCGCTGGTAGTCCTCAAACTCCTCTCTGGACATTCCTTTAGACTCAGGGGTCTCCTTCACATCGCCTGCTGGCACCTCAACCTCTCCTCCTCCTCCTCCAGTCATATCCTTCAACTTACTCCCCAACATGGCCTTCATCATGAACGACATCCTGGACCAACTGATGAGCTACGGAACTACAGCAGAGCACTACATGGGAAGGGGAAGGCAGCAGGTTGTTAGAAAGAGGCCCACTACTGCCTCAAATGTAGAGTGAGAGAAGTAGCTAAATCAAGTTTTAAGAAAAGGATTCCAAAATGTTGACCTGCTCAGTGCAAAAATATGTTTTTTTGATTTGAAGAGTTTAAGAAGAGCTGGGATGATGTTGTTGTTCTGTAGAGTATAACTTTCCCTGGTGTCACCATAAGCTGTTGTCTGTCAAGGTGAGGAGATCTGGGTGTCTATGTATTCCGTCTGGAGGAAAACCGCTCAAGAGATTAGCTTATTACAGGTAGCCTACTGACCAGTACTGACCAGGAGCTGGCCAGCCAGACCTCACCACTAGATCGCACACAAAGTCAGACGACGTGGACCTCACAGACACAGTCAGACTACCTGAACCCCACATAGACAGTCAGACTACCTGAACCCCACATACACAGTCAGACTACCTGAACCCCCCACACACAGTCAGACTACCTGAACCCCCCACACACAGTCAGACTACCTGAACCCCACATAGACAGTCAGACTACCTGAACCCCACACACACAGTTAGACTACCTGAACCCCACACACACCGTTAGACTACCTGAACCCCACATACACAGTCAGACTACCTGAACCCCCCACACAGTCCCTGAACCCCCACACACAGTCAGACTACCTGAACCCCACACAGTCAGACACATAAGACATACACAGTCCTGAACCCAGTCAGACTACCTGAACACAGTCAGACTACCTGAACCCCCCACACACAGTTAGACTACCTGAACCCCAGTCACACACCACACAGTTAGACTACCTGAACCCCACACAACCGTTAGACTACCTGAACACGTTAGACTACCTGAACCCCACATACACAGTCAGACTACCTGAACCCCCCACACACAGTTAGACTACCTGAACCCCACACACACAGTTAGACTACCTGAACCCCACACACACCGTTAGACTACCTGAACCCCACACACACCGTTAGACTACCTGAACCCCACACACACCGTTAGACTACCTGAACCCCACACACACCATTAGACTACCTGAACCCCACACACACAGCTAGACTACCGGAACCCCCCACACACAGTCAGACTACCTGAACCCCCCACACACAGTTAGACTACCTAAACCACACACACACAGTTAGACTACCCGAACCCCACACGGGGTGGCAGGGTAGCCTAGTGGTTAGAGCATTGGACTAGTAACCAGAAGGTTGTGAGTTCAAACCCCCGAGCTGATAAGGTACAATTCTGTCATTTTGCCCCTGAACAGGCAGTTAACCCACTGTTCCTAGGCCGTCATTGAAAATAAGAATGTGTTCTTACTCACTTGCCTGGTTAAATAAAGGTAAAAAAAAATATATATATATAAAAAAAAACAGGTCCAGTGGTTATTTGGGAAGGGTGATAGTTCTATGTGGAACCATACTGACTAAAATAATCCTTTGAGCCCTTCAATGGTTCTTTGGAGTTCAGAATAGGGTTCTTTCTTCTTTTAATGGTTATTAAAATGTAGGGGCAGTGGCTAATTATAATATTTTGGGGGCGTGGTTTGCTCACAGATCTTTTTGTGCAACCATTAGTGAGTGTCAATCCAGTTTATGGAATCTGTTGACCAGTGATGGTGTCTTGTGAAAGACTCACGTACTGTATGTCCTTGTGTCAAAATGAGAACAGTTGACTAAATGAGTGATTCTCAATTCTCTCCAGAGACTCCCAGTGATTCCAGATCTAGCACACCTGTTTCAACTTGTCAATTAACACAACAATAACACCTAAGGAATAATAAACTCTGTATGGTTTCTTCACAAGGATCTACAGAGAACCATTGAGATTAACAAAGGTTCTTTATAAACTCAGCAAAAAAAGAAACGTCCCTTTTTCAGATCCCTGTCTTTCAAAGATAATTCTTAAAAATCCAAATAACTTCACAGATCTTCATTGTAACAGCTTTAAACACTGTTTTCCATGCTTGTTCAATGAACCATAAACAATTAATAAACATGCACCTGTGGAACGGTCGTTAAGACGCGAACAGCTTACAGACGGTAGGCAATTAAGCTCACAATTATGAAGACTTAGGACACTAAAGAGGCCTTTCTACTGACTCTGAAAAACACCAAAAGAAAAATGCCCAGGGTCTCTGCTCATCTGCGAGAACGTGCCACAGGCATGCTCCAATGAGGCATGAGGACTGCAGATGCGGCCAGGGCAATAAATTGCAATGTCCGTACTGTGAGACACCTAAGACAGAGCTACAGGGAGACAGGACGGACAGCGTACTTGCAGTGGCAGACCACGTGTAACAACACCTGCACAGGATCGGTACATCCAAACATCACACTTGCGGGACAGGTACAGGATGGCAACAACAACTGCCCGAGTTACACCAGGAACGCATAATCCCTGCGTCAATGCTCAGACTGTCCGCAATAGGCTGAGAGAGGCTGGACTGAGGGCTGGTAGGCCTGTTGTAGTAAGGCAGGTCCTCACCAGACATCACCGGCAACAACGTCGCTTATGGGCACAAACCCACCGTCGCTGGACCAGACAGGACTGGCAAAAAGTGCTCTTCACTGACGAGTCGCGGTTGTGTCTCACCAGGGGTGATGGTCGATTCACGTTTATCGTAGAAGGAATGAGCGTTACACCGAGGACTGTACTCTGGAGCGGGATAGATTTGGAGATGGAGGTTCCGTCATGGTCTGGGGTGGTGTGTCACAGCATCATCGGACTGAGCTTGTTGTCATTGCAGGTAATCCCAATGCTGTGAGTTACAGGGAAGACATCCTCCTCCCTCATGTGGTACCCTTCCTGCAGGCTCATCCTGACATGACCCTCCAGCATGACAATGTCAGCAGCCATACTGCTCCTTCCGTGTGTGTGTTCCTGCGAGACAAGAATGTCAGTGTTCTGCCATGGCCAGCGAAGAGCACGGATTTCAATCCCATCGAGCACGTCTAGGACCTGTTGGATTGGAGGGTGAGGGCTAGGGCCATTCCGCCCAGAAATGTCCGGGAACTTGCAGGTGCCTTGATAGTGAGAGGACGTTGCTTTTTTTGCGGAGTTTAGAACCATTCTCCATAAAGGTTCTATAAAGAACCATAAAGAGTTGAAAGTATTCAGACCCATTGACTTTTCCCACATTTTGTTACTTTACAGCCTTATTCTAAAATGGATTGAATACTTTTCCCCCTCATCAATCTACACACAATACCCCATAATGACATCACAATACCCCATAATGACGAAGCAAAAACAGGTTTTTAGAGTTAAAAAAATAATTTATAGAAAATATAAAACTGAAATATCAAATTTGCATAAGTATTCATACTCTTTCCTCTGTAATTTGTTGAAGCACCTTTGGCAGCGATTACAGCCGCTACAAGCTTGGTACACCTGTATTTGGTGAGTTTCTCCCATTCTTCTTTGCAAATCCTCTCAAACGCTGTCAGCTCAATTTTCCGGTCTCTCCAGAGATGTTATACAGGGTTCAAGTCCGGGCTCTGGCTGGGCCATTCAAGGACATTCAAAGACTAGTATCGAAGCCAGTCCTGCACTGTCTTGGCTGTGTGCTTAGGATTGTTGTCCTGTTGGAAGATGAACCTTCGCCCTCGTCTGAAGTCCCGAGTGCTCTGGAGCAGGTTTTCATCAAGGATTTATTTTGTGTATCTTTCCCCCGATCCTGACTAGATCTCCCAGTCCCTACCGCTGAAAAACATGACAGCAGCATGATACTGCCACCACCATTCTTCACCGTAGGGATGGTGCCAGGTTTCCTCCAGATGTGGTCCTTGGCATTCAGGCCAAATAGTTCAACTTGGTTTCATCAGACCAGATTATCTTGTTTCTCATGGTCTGAGTCTTTAGGTGCCTTTTGGAAAACTCCTAGTGGGCTCACATGTGCCTTTTACTGAGGAGTGGCTTCCATCTGGCCACTCTACCAGAGATGGTTGTCCTTCTGGAACTTCCTCCCTTCTCCCCATAGGAACTCTATGGCTCTACCAGAGTGCCCTTCTCCCCAGATTGCTCAGTTGGACCGGGCGGCCAGCTCTACGAAGTGTCTTGGTGGTTCAAAACTTCTTCCATTTAAGAATGATGGAGGCCACTGTTCTTGGGGATCTTCAATGCTGCAGATTTTTGCTGATATCCTTCCCTAGATCTGTGACACGATACAATCATGTCTTAGAGCTCTGCGACAATTCCTTCGACCTTATTGCTTGGATTTTGCTCTGACATGCACTGTCAACTGTGGGACCTTATATAGACAGCTTTCCAAATCCTGTCCAATCAATTGAACTTACCACAGCTGGACTACAATAAAGTTGTAGAAATATCTCAAGGATGATCAATGGAAACAGGATGCACCTGAGGTCAATTTTCGAGTCCCATAGCAAAGGGTCTGAATACTTATGTAAATAAGGTATTTCTGTTTTTTATTTTTAATAAAATAGCAAATATTTCTAAAAACCTGTTTTCGCTTTGTCATTATGGGGTTTTGTGTGTAGATGGATGGGGGAAATAAATATTTTGATACATTTTAGAATAAGGGGTCTGTACATACAGTGTACATACATTTTTTTACATGTTAACTCAATTCCTGACATTTAATCCTTGTACAAAGGTCAGTTAGGATCACCACTTTATTTTAAGAATGTGAAATGTCAGAATAATAGTAGAGAGAATTATTTATTTCAGCTTTTATTTCTTTCATCACATTCCCAGTGGGTCAGAAGTTTACATCCACTCAATTAGTATTTGGTAGCATTTCCTTTAAATTGTTTAACTTGGGTCAAACATTTCAGGTAGCCTTCCGAAAGCTTACCACAATAAGTTGGGTGAATTTTGTCCCATTTGTCCTGACAGAGCTGGTGTAACTGAGTCAGGTTTGTTGGCCTCCTTGCTCGCACACACTTTTCAGTTCTGCCCACAAATTATCTATAGGATTGAGGTCAGGGCTTTGTGATGGCCACTCCAATACCTTGACTTTGTTGTCCTTAAGCCATTTTGCCACAACTTTAGAAGTATGCTTGGGGTCATTGTCCATTTGGAAAACACATTGAAGACCAAGCTGAAACTTCCTGACTGATGTCTTGAGATGTTGCTTCAATGTATCCACATAATTTTCCTGCTTCATGATGCCATCTATTTTGTGAAGTGCACCAGACCCTCCTACAGCAAAGCACCCCCACAACATGATGTTGCCACCCACGTGCTTCACAGTTGGGATGGTGTTCTTCAACTTGCAAGCATCCCCCTTTTTCCTCCAAACATAACGATGGTCATTTGGCCAAACAGTAATTTTTTGTTTCATCAGACCAGAGGATATTTCTTCAAATTGTATGATCTTTGTCCCCATGTGTAGTTGCAAACCTTAGTCTGGCTATTTTTATGGCGGTTTTGGAGCAGTGGCTTCTTCCTTGCTGAGGGGCCTTTTAAGTTTTGTCGATATAGGACTCGTTTTTATGTGGATATAGATAATATTGTACCTGTTTCCTCCAGCATCTTCACAAGGTCCTTTGAGGTTCGGGGATTGATTTGCACTTTTCGCACCAAAGCACATTAGGAGACAGAACGCGTCTCCTTCCTGAGTGGTGTGACGGCTGCGTGGTCCCATGGTCTTTATACTTGCGTACAATTGTTTGTACAGATGAACGTGGTACCTTTAGGCCTTTGGAAATTGCTGAACCAAACTTGTGGAGATCTACAATTGTTTTTCTGAGGTCTTGGCTGATTTCTTTCGATTTTCCCATGATGTCAAGCAAAGAGGCACTGAGTTTGAAAGTAGGCCTTGAAATACATCCACAGCTATACCTCCAATTGACTCAACTAATGTCAATTAGCCTATCAGAAGCTTCTAAAGCCATGACATAATTTTCTGGAATTTTCCAAGCTGTTTAAAGGCACAGTCAACTTAGTGTATGTATCACAATTCCAGTGGGACAGAAGTGAAAGTGAAATAATCTGTCTGTAAACAATTGTTGGAAAAAATACTTGTCTCATGCACAAAGTTGATGTCCTAAATGACTTGCCAAAACTATAGATTGTTAACAAGAAATGTGTGGAGTGGTTGAATAACGAGTTTTATTGACTCCAACCTAAGTGTATGTAAACTTCCGACTTCAACTGTAGAACCTTCACATAAAGGTTCTATATAGCACCAAAATTGTGTACACTATGGTTACAAGCCAAATCTATTATTTGAGGACGACGAGCACACAGATGAGTTTCCCTGAGAAGATGGATGTGGAGGTCCTGGGCTGGCTTGGTTACATGTGGTCTGTGGTTGGACGTACTGCCAAATTCTCTAAAATGACATTGGAGGCAGCTTATGGTAGAAAAATTAACATTAAATTCTAGTGATTGGACCAAGGCGCAGCGTGAGTAGAGTTCCACATATTTTAATAAATAGAAACTCACCAAACAAAAGAAACAAACGAAACGTGAAGCTACTGGTGTGCACACATGCAACTTACTGTAGACAAGAGCACAATGAGGAAATGGCTGCCTAAATATGATCCCCAATCAGAGACAAAGATAAACAGATGTCTCGGATTGGGAACCATACCAGGCCAACATAAACCATGAATCACCTAGATGACCCACCCTAGTCACTATCACGCCCCGACCAACAGAGAATAAACAGCTCTCTATGGTCAGGGTATGACAGTTTTTTTCAGGTACGCATGATGAAGCTTGCTAACTGGGCTAGGTTTGTATTTTTGGGACTATTCCACTGGCTTCGATTCAGCTGGTAAGTTAAATGAATTCATGTTTTGAATTACTGTAATGAATTACTGCAGATTTAGACCTAGAGGGAAAAGAATGCATTGGTTCTATACGTTACTGTTATGCAGGAATATTCAAGGTTACAGGCAAGACACAAACAGTAGATCTACTTACACTTGGATGGATAGGAGGATTAATTCAAATCACTACCTATAATCCTCCTACCCATAAACCCCTGTGCGCCCCCTCCCACACACACACACACACACACGCACACACACACACACACACACACACACACACACACACACACACACACACACACACACACACACACACACACACACACACACACACACACACACACACACACACACACACACACATGGCATACATATGTTTATTACTGTCCTGGGAACAGTGGGATGTGGAATATATTTTGTGTGTAAGTTTAACTATCTGACAGGAGCTCACCTGTGGTCCTATAGCTAATCGATTCTGACTCTACTTATCAGCTCTGTCTGTACTGTAGTGGGATCCATGCCAGGGAAGGGTTTTCTGTCTCTACTGTAGTTGGATCCATGCCAGGGAAGGGTTTTCTGTCTCTACTGTAGTTGGATCCATGCCAGGGAAGGGTTTTCTGTCTCTACTGTAGTGGGATCCATGCCAGGGAAGGGTTTTCTGTCTCTACTGTAGTGGGATCCATGCCAGGGAAGGGTTTTCTGTCTCTCACTGTAGTTGGATCCATGCCAGGGAAGGGTTTTCTGTCTCTACTGTAGTGGGATCCATGCCAGGGAAGGGTTTTATGTCTCTACTGTAGTGGGATCCATGCCAGGGAAGGGTTTTATGTCTCTACTGTAGTGGGATCCATGCCAGGGAAGGGTTTTCTGTCTCCTGTAGATGGATTCATGCCAGTGAAGGGTTTTATGTCTCTACTGTAGATGGATCCATGCCAGGGAAGGGTTTTCTGTCTCTGCTGTAGTGGGATCCATGCCAGGGAAGGGTTTTATGTCTCCTGTAGTTGGATCCATGCCAGTGAAGGGTTTTCTGTCTCTACTGTAGTTGGATCCATGCCAGGGAAGGGTTTTCTGTCTCTACTGTAGTTGGATCCATGCCAGGGAAGGGTTTTCTGTCTCTACTGTAGTGGGATCCATGCCAGGGAAGGGTTTTCTGTCTCCTGTAGATGGATTCATGCCAGTGAAGGGTTTTATGTCTCTACTGTAGATGGATTCATGCCAGTGAAGGGTTTTATGTCTCTACTGTAGATGGATCCATGCCAGGGAAGGGTTTTCTGTCTCTGCTGTAGTGGGATCCATGCCAGGGAAGGGTTTTATGTCTCCTGTAGTTGGATCCATGCCAGTGAAGGGTTTTCTGTCTCTACTGTAGTGGGATCCATGCCAGGGAAGGGTTTTCTGTCTCTACTGTAGTTGGATCCATGCCAGGGAAGGGTTTTCTGTCTCTACTGTAGTTGGATCCATGCCAGGGAAGGGTTTTCTGTCTCTACTGTAGTGGGATCCATGCCAGGGAAGGGTTTTATGTCTCTACTGTAGTGGGATCCATGCCAGGGAAGGGTTTTCTGTCTCCTGTAGATGGATTCATGCCAGTGAAGGGTTTTATGTCTCTACTGTAGATGGATCCATGCCAGGGAAGGGTTTTCTGTCTCTGCTGTAGTGGGATCCATGCCAGGGAAGGGTTTTATGTCTCCTGTAGTTGGATCCATGCCAGTGAAGGGTTTTCTGTCTCTACTGTAGTGGGATCCATGCCAGGGAAGGGTTTTCTGTCTCCTGTAGTTGGATCCATGCCAGGGAAGGGTTTTCTGTCTCTACTGTAGTAGGATCCATGCCAGGGAAGGGTTTTCTGTCTCCTGTAGTTGGATCCATGCCAGTGAATGGTTTTCTGTCTCTACTGTAGTGGGATCCATGCCAGGGAAGGGTTTTCTGTCTCTACTATAGTGGGATCCATGCCAGGGAAGGGTTTTCCGTCTCTACTGTAGTGGGATCCATGCCAGGGAAGGGTTTTCTGTCTCTACTGTAGTGGGATCCATGCCAGGGAAGGGTTTTATGTCTCTACTGTAGTGGGATCCATGCCAGGGAAGGGTTTTCCGTCTCTACTGTAGTTGGATCCATGCCAGGGAAGGGTTTTCTGTCTATACTGTAGTTGGATCCATGCCAGGGAAGGGTTTTCTGTCTCTACTGTAGTGGGATCCATGCCAGGGAAGGGTTTTCTGTCTCTACTGTAGTGGGATCCATGCCAGGAAATGGTTTTCTGTCTCTACTGTAGTTGGATCCATGCCAGTGAAGGGTTTTCTGTCTCTACTGTAGTGAGATCCATGCCAGGGAAGGGTTTTCCGTCTCTACTGTAGTGGGATCCATGCCAGGGAAGGGTTTTCTGTCTCTACTGTAGTGGGATCCATGCCAGGGAAGGGTTTTCTGTCTCCTGTAGTTGGATCCGTGCCAGGGTTTCACGCTCATCATAACGAGGAGACCAAGGCGCAGCGTGATTTGAATACATCCTTATTTTATTAACGAAGAACACTAAACAAACTACCAAAAATAACAACCCGAACGTGACGCTATATAACAAGAGTGCTGAAACAGGCAACTACACATAGACAATAACCCACAGATAAACCAAGGAATATGGTTCCCAATCAGAGACAACGATAAACTGATTGAGAACCAATCTAGGCAACCATAGACATATAAACCCCTAGACTAGATAAACCCCTAGACATACAAACCCCCCTAGACAATACAAAAACCAAACACGCCACCCTTGTCACACCCTGACCAAACCAAATAATAAAGAAAACAAAGATAACTGAGGTCAGGGCGTGACACAGGGAAGGGTTTTTCGTCTTTACTGTAGTGGGATCCATGCCAGGGAAGGGTTTTTCGTCTTTACTGTAGTGGAATCCATGCCAGGGAAGGGTTTTTCGTCTTTACTGTCGTGGGATCCATGCCAGGGAAGGGTTTTTCGTCTTTACTGTCGTGGGATCCATGCCAGGGAAGGGTTTTCTGTCTCTACTGTAGTGGGATCCATGCCAGGGAAGGGTTTTTCGTCTTTACTGTAGTGGGATCCATGCCAGGGAAGGGTTTTCTGTCTCTACTGTAGTGGGATCCATGCCAGGGAAGGGTTTTCTGTCTCTACTGTTGTGGGTTCTATGCCAGGGAAGGGTTTTCTGTCTCTACTGTAGTGGGATCCATGCCAGGGAAGGGTTTTCTGTCTCTACTGTAGTGGGATCCATGACAGGGAAGGGTTTTCTGTCTCTACTGTAGTGGGATCCATGCCAGGGAAGGGTTTTCTGTCTCCTGTAGATGGATTCATGCCAGTGAAGGGTTTTATGTCTCTACTGTAGATGGATCCATGCCAGGGAAGGGTTTTCTGTCTCTGCTGTAGTGGGATCCATGCCAGGGAAGGGTTTTATGTCTCCTGTAGTTGGATCCATGCCAGTGAAGGGTTTTCTGTCTCTACTGTAGTGGGATCGATGCCAGGGAAGGGTTTTCTGTCTCCTGTAGTTGGATCCATGCCAGGGAAGGGTTTTCTGTCTCTACTGTAGTAGTGGGATCCATGCCAGGGAAGGGTTTTCTTTTCTGGGATCCATCCAGGGAAGGGTTTTGTCTCTAGTTGGATCCATGCCAGTGAATGGTTTTCTGTCTCTACTGTAGTGGGATCCATGCCAGGGAAGGGTTTTCTGTCTCTACTATAGTGGGATCCATGCCAGGGAAGGGTTTTCCGTCTCTACTGTAGTGGGATCCATGCCAGGGAAGGGTTTTCTGTCTCTACTGTAGTGGGATCCATGCCAGGGAAGGGTTTTATGTCTCTACTGTAGTGGGATCCATGCCAGGGAAGGGTTTTCCGTCTCTACTGTAGTTGGATCCATGCCAGGGAAGGGTTTTCCGTCTATACTGTAGTTGGATCCATGCCAGGGAAGGGTTTTCTGTCTCTACTGTAGTGGGATCCATGCCAGGGAAGGGTTTTCTGTCTCTACTGTAGTGGGATCCATGCCAGGAAATGGTTTTCTGTCTCTACTGTAGTTGGATCCATGCCAGTGAAGGGTTTTCTGTCTCTACTGTAGTGAGATCCATGCCAGGGAAGGGTTTTCCGTCTCTACTGTAGTGGGATCCATGCCAGGGAAGGGTTTTCTGTCTCTACTGTAGTGGGATCCATGCCAGGGAAGGGTTTTCTGTCTCCTGTAGTTGGATCCGTGCCAGGGTTTCACGCTCATCATAACGAGGAGACCAAGGTGCAGCGTGATTTGAATACATCCTTATTTTATTAACGAAGAACACTAAACAAACTACCAAAAATAACAACCCGAACGTGACGCTATATAACAAGAGTGCTGAAACAGGCAACTACACATAGACAATAACCCACAGATAAACCAAGGAATATGGTTCCCAATCAGAGACAACGATAAACTGATTGAGAACCAATCTAGGCAACCATAGACATATAAACCCCTAGACTAGATAAACCCCTAGACATACAAACCCCCCTAGACAATACAAAAACCAAACACGCCACCCTTGTCACACCCTGACCAAACCAAATAATAAAGAAAACAAAGATAACTGAGGTCAGGGCGTGACACAGGGAAGGGTTTTTCGTCTTTACTGTAGTGGGATCCATGCCAGGGAAGGGTTTTTCGTCTTTACTGTAGTGGAATCCATGCCAGGGAAGGGTTTTTCATCTTTACTGTAGTGGAATCCATGCCAGGGAATCCATGGGATCCATGCCAGGGAAGGGTTTTTCGTCTTTACTGTAGTGGGATCCATGCCAGGGAAGGGTTTTCTGTCGTGGGATCCATACTGTACTGTCGTGGGATCCATGCCAGTGGGATCCAAGGGAAGGGGGTCTTTACTGTAGTGGGATCCATGCCAGGGAAGGGTTTTCTGTCTCTACTGTAGTGGGATCCATGCCAGGGAAGGGTTTTCTGTCTCTACTGTTGTGGGTTCTATGCCAGGGAAGGGTTTTCTGTCTCTACTGTAGTGGGATCCATGCCAGGGAAGGGTTTTCTGTCTCTACTGTAGTGGGATCCATGACAGGGAAGGGTTTTATGTCTCTACTGTAGTGGGATCCATGCCAGGGAAGGGTTTTCTGTCTCCTGTAGATGGATTCATGCCAGGGAAGGGTTTTATGTCTCTACTGTAGATGGATCCATGCCAGGGAAGGGTTTTCTGTCTCTGCTGTAGTGGGATCCATGCCAGGGAAGGGTTTTATGTCTCCTGTAGTTGGATCCATGCCAGTGAAGGGTTTTCTGTCTCTACTGTAGTGGGATCGATGCCAGGGAAGGGTTTTCTGTCTCCTGTAGTTGGATCCATGCCAGGGAAGGGTTTTCTGTCTCTACTGTAGTAGGATCCATGCCAGTGAATGGTTTTCTGTCTCTACTGTAGTGGGATCCATGCCAGGGAAGGGTTTTCTGTCTCTACTATAGTGGGATCCATGCCAGGGAAGGGGTCTCTACTGTAGTGGGATCCATGCCAGGGAAGGGTTTTCTGTCTCTACTGTAGTGGGATCCATGCCAGGGAAGGGTTTTCTGTCTCTACTGTAGTGGGATCCATGCCAGGGAAGGGTTTTCTGTCTCTACTGTAGTTGGATCCATGCCAGGGAAGGGTTTTCCGTCTATACTGTAGTTGGATCCATGCCAGGGAAGGGTTTTCTGTCTCTACTGTAGTGGGATCCATGCCAGGGAAGGGTTTTCTGTCTCTACTGTAGTGGGATCCATGCCAGGAAATGGTTTTCTGTCTCTACTGTAGTTGGATCCATGCCAGTGAAGGGTTTTCTGTCTCTACTGTAGTGAGATCCATGCCAGTGAAGGGTTTTCCGTCTCTACTGTAGTGGGATCCATGCCAGGGAAGGGTTTTCTGTCTCTACTGTAGTGGGATCCATGCCAGGGAAGGGTTTTCTGTCTCCTGTAGTTGGATGCCAGGGTTTCACGCTCATCATAACGAGGAGACCAAGGCGCAGCGTGATTTGAATACATCCTTATTTTATTAACGAAGAACACTAAACAAACTACCAAAAATAACAACCCGAACGTGCTATATAACAAGAGTGCTGAAACAGGCAACTACACATAGACAATAACCCACAGATAAACCAAGGAATATGGTTCCCAATCAGAGACAACGATAAACTGATTGAGAACCAATCTAGGCAACCATAGACATATAAACCCCTAGACTAGATAAACCCCTAGACATACAAACCCCCCTAGACAATACAAAAACCAAACAGGCCACCCTTGTCACACCCTGACCAAACCAAATAATAAAGAAAACAAAGATAACTGAGGTCAGGGCGTGACACAGGGAAGGGTTTTTCGTCTTTACTGTAGTGGGATCCATGCCAGGGAAGGGTTTTTCGTCTTTACTGTAGTGGAATCCATGCCAGGGAAGGGTTTTCTGTCTCTACTGTAGTGGGATCCATGCCAGGGAAGGGTTTTCTGTCTCTACTGTTGTGGGATCCATGCCAGGGAAGGGTTTTCTGTCTCTACTGTAGTGGGATCCATGCCAGGGAAGGGTTTTCTGTCTCTACTGTAGTGGGATCCATGACAGGGAAGGGTTTTATGTCTCTCTGGGATCCATGCCAGGGAAGGGTTTTCTGTCTAGTAGATGGATTCATGCCAGTGAAGGGTTTTATGTCTCTACTAGGATGGATCCATGCCAGGGAAGGGTTTTCTGTCTCTGCTGTAGTGGGATCCATGCCAGGGAAGGGTTTTATGTCTCCTGTAGTTGGATCCATGCCAGTGAAGGGTTTTCTGTCTCTACTGTAGTGGGATCGATGCCAGGGAAGGGTTTTCTGTCTCCTGTAGTTGGATCCATGCCAGGGAAGGGTTTTCTGTCTCTACTGTAGTAGGATCCATGCCAGGGAAGGGTTTTCTGTCTCCTGTAGTTGGATCCATGCCAGTGAATGGTTTGTCTCTACTGTAGTGGGATCCATGCCAGGGAAGGGTTTTCTGTCTCTACTATAGTGGGATCCATGCCAGGGAAGGGTTTCCGTCTCTACTGTAGTGGGATCCATGCCAGGGAAGGGTTTTCTGTCTCTACTGTAGTGGGATCCATGCCAGGGAAGGGTTTTCTGTCTCTACTGTAGTGGGATCCATGCCAGGGAAGGGTTTTCCGTCTCTACTGTAGTTGGATCCATGCCAGGGAAGGGTTTTCTGTCTCTACTGTAGTGGGATCCATGCCAGGGAAGGGTTTTCTGTCTCTACTGTAGTGGGATCCATGCCAGGAAAGGGTTTTCTGTCTCTACTGTAGTTGGATCCATTCCAGTGAAGGGTTTTCTGTCTCTACTGTAGTGAGATCCATGCCAGGGAAGGGTTTTCCGTCTCTACTGTAGTGGGATCCATGCCAGGGAAGGGTTTTCTGTCTCTACTGTAGTGGGATCCATGCCAGGGAAGGGTAGTCTGTCTCCTGTAGTTGGATCCGTGCCAGGGTTTCACGTTCGTCATAACGAGGAGACCAAGGCGCAGCGTGATTTGAATACATCCTTATTTTATTAACGAAGAACACTAAACAAACTACCAAAAATAACAACCCGAACGTGATGCTATATAACAAGAGTGCTGAAACAGGCAACTACACATAGACAATAACCCACAGATAAACCAATGAATATGGTTCCCAATCAGAGACAACGATAAACTGATTGAGAACCAATCTAGGCAACCATAGACATATAAACCCCTAGACTAGATAAACCCCTAGACATACAAACCCCCCTAGACAATACAAAAACCAAACACGCCACCCTTGTCACACCCTGACCAAACCAAATAATAAAGAAAACAAAGATAACTGAGGTCAGGGCGTAACACAGGGAAGGGTTTTTCGTCTTTACTGTAGTGGGATCCATGCCAGGGAAGGGTTTTTCGTCTTTACTGTAGTGGAATCCATGCCAGGGAAGGGTTTTTCGTCTTTACTGTTGTGTGATCCATGCCAGGGAAGGGTTTTTCGTCTTTACTGTTGTGGGATCCATGCCAGGGAAGGGTTTTTCGTCTTTACTGTTGTGGGATCCATGCCAGGGACGGGTTTTTCGTCTTTACTGTAGTGGAATCCATGCCAGGGAAGGGTTTTTCGACTTTACTGTAGTTGGATCCATGCCAGGGAAGGGTTTCTTCTTCTACCTCCTCCATGGAGAATAGGGCATCATTTCACAGAGCCTTCGTAGCCTTAAGATCGTTGTAAGAACCTTGATGTGTCTTTGGTAGCCAAAGTGTTTCCTAGAGCCTTTGTTAGTAACGTGGCTCCTAAAAAACGTTGCACACCTACGTGTGAAACAGACCACTCTACGAGTGATCCAGAGTCCAGACCAGTCGTAGAACAGCCAAAGTACATTGTTGGAAGCTTTTTTTTTGCTCTTCTGCCTCACTTTATTCACAGAAGATCTCCTCTAAACGTAGAATCAAGATGTCGAGGCTATCTCTCTGACTGTGACCGCCTTTAACTTCAGAACAAAGTTGGCGACAAATAGAAAGTCGACAAAGTATTTGCAATTGTTACAAACAAGTGAAGCATTCAATTATGCTTTTAAATGAAAACCAAAATTATCCCATTAAAATATACATTGGCCTATTCTATTCATATTGAAATAAATGTTCATGTTCAATCAAAAGCCCATTTGCAGCCGTAGCTGGTAGTATCTCTCTAGGAGCTGATCCGTTGTCAGTCTTGTGAAAAAATTATAATGCAAAAGGTATGATGTGAATGGAGAAGGCTGATCCTGTCAGGACCCGGTTACGAACCTGGGTCTCCGGAGTGAGAAACTGTCACTTAACCAACTGAGCCACGAATAGTCAGCAGAACCCAGAAGATGAGGCAGACACAGCAGTACTTAAGACGGTGTATTTAATAAAGTAAAAAGGAGAAGTCCTTCAATACAAAATGGCAAATCCAAAAGGTGGTAGGTATAGCACAAAAAAGCCTCAAGAGATACTCAAAAATCAAAAACAGAATTCCACAAGAGCATCCACCGGAATCGACAAGAAAACACAGAACACTAGGGCTGGGTGCTAACATACAAACACAGAGCACAGAACTGAGGGAAACTAAGGGTTTAAATACAATCAGGGAAAACGAGGTACAGGTGCAAATAATAATGGGGAACAAGGGAAAAAACATAAGGTCAAAAAGCACAATGGGGGCATCTATTGACCAAAACCCGGAACAACCCTGGCCAAATCCTGACAGAATCCCCCCCCTAGGAACGGCTCCTGACGTTCCTACCAGCTCTCTCAGGGTGGAGGGCCCTGAACTGACGAATGAGGTCAGGATCCAGGATGTCTTTGGCAGGAACCCAGGAGCGCTCCTCGGGACCGTAGCCTTCCCAGTCCACCAGATACTGCCAGGACCGCTGCACCCGGCGGGAATCCAGTATCCGATGGACGGTATAAGCCGGCTGGCCTCCAATGACACGAGGCGGAGGGGGAGGTCTGTCTGCCGGGACAAGGGGAGAAAAAACAACAGGTTTTAACAATGAAATGTGAAATGTGGGATTAATCTTAAGGGATCTGGGTAAGTGTAGGCGATAAGAAACTGGGTTAACTCTCCTGGCAACCTTGAAGGGACCGATGTATTTTTGGGACAGCTTGCGAGACTCCACCCGTAGAGGTAAGTCTCTTGTGGAGAGCCAGACTCTCTGGCCGGGGCGCAGGGTAGGCCCGGGACGGCGACGTCTGTTGGCTTGTTGTTGGTACCTCTGTGAGGAACGCATAAGATTAAGACGGGTCTTCCTCCACATAAGCCGACAGCGTCTGACGAACTTCAAGGCTGAAGGCACTCTGACTTCTGCCTCCTGGTCCGGGAACAATGGAGGAGCATAGCCAAACTGACACTCGTGCGGGGACATACCAGTGGAGGAGGAGCGCAAGGTGTTGTGCGCGTATTCGGCCCAAACAATAAAGGATGACCATGTGGACGGGTTGTCACGAGTCATACATCGGAGGGTGGTTTCCAGCTCTTGATTCATCCTCTCTGTTTGGCCGTTGGACTCCGGATGGTACCCTGAAGATAGACTGGCAGAAGCCCCCATGAGTTGGCAGAAGGCCTTCCAAAACCTTGAGGCGAACTGGGGACCTCTGTCAGAAACCATATCTTGAGGAATGCCGAAGACTCGGAACACATGATTAATTACCAACTCAGCCGTTTCCTTGGCAGAAGGTAACTTAGTCAGAGGGACGAACCTGGCCGCCTTTGAAAACCTGTCGATTATGACTAGGATAGTAGTATTGCCATGGAATGGAGGAAGTCCAGTAATAAAGTCCAATGAGATATGGGACCAGGGTCTGTGGGGAACAGGTAAAGGGTGAAGGAGTCCTTGAGGGCGGAGGTGAGAAGATTTGCCCTGGCAGCACACGGGGCAGGCATTGACGAAAGTGGCAACGTCTTCTCTTATGGTAGGCCACCAGAACTTACGCTGGATGAACTCCAAGGTGCGACCTACGCCCGGATGACAGGTGAGGCGTGAGGAGTGCCCCCATAGAAGGACCTGAGTCCTCACTGCCTTGGGGACAAACAACCGATTGGCAGGACCTCCTTTCGGGTCCGGTTCGCTAGCTTGAGCACGTCTCACGGTATCCTCAACTTGCCACGAGATCGGAGCCACAATCTTAGCAGCAGGAAGGACAGGCATGTCCGTGTCATCTCGAATGGCAGGAGCGTAGACTCGGGACAGGGCATCCGGTTTGAGATTCTTCGACCCGGGCCGATAGGTGAGGATAAACTGGAATCGATTGAAGAAAAGAGACCATCTAGCTTGTCTAGAGTTCAACCGCTTCGCCTGCTGGATATACTCCAGATTTTTGTGGTCCGTAAGCACTTGAAACGGGTGAGAAGCCCCCTCGAGCCAGTGTCTCCATTCCTTCAATGCCATCTTAACCGCTAGGAGTTCACGATCCCCACATCGTAGTTCCTCTCAGTCGGGGTAAGCCGGTGTGAGAAGAAAGCGCACGGATGAAGCTTCTTGTCTTCACCCCTCTGAGACAGGACAGCTCCAACACCAACCTCTGATGCGTCTACCTCCACCACAAATGGTTCATCCGTAGTCGGTAGTATCAGGATGGGAGCAGAGAGAACGCGCTGCTTGAGTCCTTGGAAGGCCGTCGTCTCAGCTTCTCTTCCCCACAAAAACCTTGCATTGCCACCCTTGGTTAAAGCTGAGAGAGGGGCTGCCACCAAGCTGAAGTTCTTGATGAACTGCGGTAAAAGTTTGTGAAGCCCAGAAACGCTGAACTTCCTTAACGGATTTGGGGGTGGGCCAATCCGCTACCGCCCCTACCTTCCTGGGGTCCATTTGGACTCGACCGGGTTCCACTACAAATCCCAGGAATTGTACTCGGGATGAATGGAATTCACATTTTTCCAGCTTAACGTACAGATGGCTGTCCAGGAGGCGTTTGAGTACTTGTCTGACATGCTTAGTGTGTTCTTGAAGGGAGCTCGAAAAGATGAGGATGTCATCCAAGTAAACGAACACAAATATGTTAAGCATATCCCTAAGCACATCGTTTATGAGCGCTTGGAACACCGCTGGGGCGTTGGTCAGGCCGAAGGGCATCACCAAGTATTCATAGTGACCAGTAGGCGTGTTGAAAGCGGTCTTCCACTCGTCACCAGGTCTGATCCGCACAAGATGGTATGCGTTCCGCAGGTCAAGCTTAGTGAAAACAACTGCTTCCTGGAGCAGCTCGAAGGCTGTGGCCATAAGGGGTAGCGGGTAACGGTTACGGACGGTTATGGCATTGAGTCCCCAGTAGTTGATGCAAGGACGTAATCCACCGTCTTTCTTGGCCACAAAGAAAAACCCTGCTCCCGCCGGGGAGGTGGATGGACGCATGAGGCCTGCTTCCAGAGCGTCCTTGATGTAGGTATCCATAGCAGCTCGTTCGGGTGGAGATAGGGAAAAGATCCGACCCCTGGGGGGGCAAGTGCCCGGAAACAGGTCGAGGGGGCAATCGTAAGGTCTATGGGGTGGTAGCATGGTGGCCCTCTGTTTGCTAAACACCAGTTTGAGGTCATGGTAACACTCGGGAACTCGGGTCAGGTCGATGGATTCTAAAGACTCGGGAGTAGAACTCGGGAATTCTGGAAAATACAAGTAGCTTGGCACGTAGGACCCCACTGCTTGATAGTGCCCACAGACCAGTCGATGTGAGGGTTATGGCTGTGAAGCCAGGGGTATCCAAGGACGAGAGGGAACTCGGAACAGGAGATCAAATGAAAGTTCATCAATTCCTGGTGTTGTGAAACTGAAAGTCGCAAGGAGGTAGTGACATGAGTGACAAGTCCAGATCCCAAAGGGCTTCCATCCAATGTAGTGACCCTCATGGGTTCACTTAGAGGTTCAGAGGGGACGCCATTCTCCTTCGCCCAGACACCATCCATGAAGTTACCTGCGGCTCCAGAGTCTACCAAGGCTTGAAGGTGAAGCTTGTGGTTGTCCCAGGAGAGGGTGACTGGAATGAGCAGACGGGAGTTGGACGGATGGGAGGAGGTTATGTTTCCCGTTACAGTTCCCCCGGTCTGTACGGGACAGAGCGTTTCCCTGGAGCCCGGGACACGTGGAACGGAAATGGCCCGGTTTGCCGCAATATAGACAGCGTCACTCCCTCATCCGGCGGTCTCTCTCAGCCTGGGAGATGCGTCCAATCTGCATGGGTTCCGATGGAGCCAGCGAGGATAAAGGTGGGGACTCGGAGCTGGGACTGATAGGGGCTAGAGGTCTACGGTTGAGTTCTCTCTCTCTCAGATGCTGGTCAATGCGTGAGGCCAACTTGATCAGGGACTCGAGATTGTCCGGTGGTTCCCGAGTGGCCAGTTCATCTTGGATAGTGTCGGAAAGGCCTTTCAGAAAGCACACCGTGAGCGCCTCGTTGTTCCAGCCACTTGCTGCTGCCACCGTGCGGAACTGGATGGCATAGTCCGTCACGCTGCGCCAACCTTGGTGGAGAGTCAGGAGCTGTTTGGCTGAGTCAGAACCACTGCTTGGGCCTTGAAACACTCGTTTGAATTCCTCAGCAAAGGCAGAGTAGCTGGCACAGCAGGAACTATGGGCATCCCACACAGCAGTAGCCCAGGCCAGGGCTTTTTCCGACAGCAGGGTGATGATATAAGCGATCTTAGACCGGTCGGTGGGAAACGACGAGGGTTGTAGCTCAAAGGAGAGAGAACATTGGGTGAGAAACCCTTTACAAGCACTTGGATCACCTGAGAACCATTGGGGAGGTGGAAGACGAGGTTCAGCCAGGGGGTTAACTGCCATGGGTACGTGAATCTGAGGTACTGGGACGGGAACTGTTGCCGGGGTAAGACGATCAGATATTTGCTTAATGGAAGTCAGCATCTCCGACAGAAGATGAGAATGTCTAGCCATTAAGGCCTCTTGCTGAACCAGGGCGGCTTCGTGGCGTTGGACAGTCTCCTGGTGGTGGGACAGCATGGCAAAAGGTCCTGGGAACTGGCTGCCTCTGGGTTCATTTTTGGCTCTGTGTTTCTGTCAGGACCCGGTTACGAACCTGGGTCTCCGGAGTGAGAAACAGTCACTTAACCAACTGAGCCACGAATAGTCAGCAGAACCCAGAAGATGAGGCAGACACAGCAGTACTTAAGACGGTGTATTTAATAAAGTAAAAAGGAGAAGTCCTTCAATACAAAATGGCAAATCCAAAAGGTGGTAGGTATAGCACAAAAAAGCCTCAAGAGATACTCAAAAATCAAAAACAGAATTCCACAAGAGCATCCACCGGAATCGACAAGAAAACACAGAACACTAGGGCTGGGTGCTAACATACAAACACAGAGCACAGAACTGAGGGAAACTAAGGGTTTAAATACAATCAGGGGAAACGAGGTACAGGTGCAAATAATAATGGGGAACAAGGGAAAAAACATAAGGTCAAAAAGCACAATGGGGGCATCTAGTGACCAAAACCCGGAACAACCCTGGCCAAATCCTGACAGATCCGAGAGCAGCGCTGCTTTTCTTTTGATCCTAATAGAATCGACAAAAGGTCTGACCTTTTGACCTGAGAACGTTCTCCATACGTTCCTGTTTGGGACGCAGTCACAAGAAGTTGGCTCATCTGGTACCGATCATCGTAATGCTCAAGTCTCCTCTGTGAAACAAGGCAGTAGCAATCAGGTGAGATGGTTCTCTCTGGCGCAACCCTGTGGCAGACACGTGAAGACAGAGCTGAGGTGAGTACTGTCGACCTGTTTTACTTAATCCTCTTCATACCTATGTGGAACACAAGACTTCCAAGAGAGAGTTGCCAGTAAGACCTTACTATATGTAGACAAGCTGACACGGAATCTACCCTGGGAGTCTAAGCTAGCCGTCTCGATGCGATATAAGAGTATAAGAGTGTGTCCTCTGGACAAAGCGGTCTACATGAAAGACATAAAGAAAGCAACTGGCCATTATTCCACATGACTGGATATGAATAGGACTCAATACATAAAGAACTTATAACTAGAAAAAAACACCTTTCTGAAACCAAGCTAACCCGAAGCACTGTGTGTTTCTACTCTGAGATACTAAGACTAAAGTGATCATGTCTCTGTTCAATTTGCCCTTTCACTCAAGCTGCTTTTGGTGAGCTCATTATGTCAACCTTGTGCCAAAAGTAAAAGTATCTTAATGTTTACAATAGAAGACAATACAATAGGACTGTTTTATTATCACACATACTGTATATATACTTTGAACATGTAGGTCAAATGTATGTCAGTAATATAGTATTGGTATAAATTGTGAGGTCTAATGCGCAGTATATTTGAAAGCTTTTAAGGTCTCCTGATGAAAATGCAGCATGCTGGGAATCAGCCTGCGATTAGAACTCATGTGGATAATAAAATGTGTAAACATACCCCAAAATGCATTTCACCTCACCCTCTCAGCCAATGGCACAGTCAGAAAACCAGTGGATGCGCCGCTTGGGAAGTGGGCATTACAGCGCTAGAGGGAGAGATGCTACTCTCTGTTCTCTGACACTGCCCAGAGCGCCATGCAACTGTACTGAGAGAAAGAGGAGGGGGAGGAGAGAGGGTGGAGGGGGATGAGGAAGAGTAAAGGGGAAGAGAGGGAGGAGGGAGAGAAGAGGGGAGAAGGGGGAGGAGGGAGACAAGAAGGGGAGGAGGGAGAGTAGAGGGGGAGGAGGGAGAGTAGAGGGGAAGAGGGAGAGTAGAGGGGGAGGAGGGAGAGTAGAGGGGAAGAGAGGGGGGAGGGAGAGTAGAGGGGAGGGGAGGAGGGGGAGTTGATGACAAATGCTAGCATCAGTGGCACAGGCAGAATGAGAGAGAGCAGGGAGAGGAATTATGTGGAGGAGGACTTTATTAAAAAGTGAGAGAGAGCAGCTGAAAGAGGAGGGCAGAGAGAGAGAGATGCTGTTGCCACGGAAGAGTGTGGATAAAGAATCATCCATCTTTAACAGCTTGTGAGGGATAAACGTATATGAAAACCTAGGGACGTAGGCAGGAATAAATGCTCATAGAAGACAAAAACAACCAGATCATACTACCTCAGGCTGTGTATTATAACTCCAGTCGATCAGATTCACACAGAAAAAAGACGAAGAAGAGAGAGAGAAGAAGAATATGTGGGAATTAGGCAGGTGAGATGACATTTTCACACAGCCACAGCCATGATGTCATCACAGCGAGATTAGACAGCCTGCCTGGGCGTTACAGCTGAGGACGGTGTGTGTGTGTGTGTTCTAGCGTATGTGAGCTCTGAAGAAGATGGAGAGGAGATCCAGCTATGAATGAAGGGCCACAGATGGATCATCACAACACAACCTGGGTTACATGGAGAGTAATGTTTATTCCCACCACAACTGGACAAGATGAGAAACTGTTGTTTTAGGAGTAGGGAGCTCTGATGAACAGAACAGAACAGAAGTGTATGTTTCTACCATATACTGTAGTTCTTACCCACCCACTCACACCAGGGAGCACCACATCTGGTCCACAGGGAGCCATTCTCTGCCTGCAGCAGTCCCAAACTGGAGCTGAGTTGAACAGGGTTGAAGCGGTGTCACCCAGGGCTGGAGCCTGGATTAGAGCTCTTGGTTGGCACACATAGCATGCTTCACCTGACCTCACCTGGTCTCATCGCCTAGCATTACCTGTGGATTCTCCTGGGCTTCCCTGACTACAGGGAGGAGGAAGAGGAAGTCACTGCCTTACAGAAGAAGAACAACAGAGACATTCAGAGTCAGCTACAGGAGACACTTCCTGTTGAGAACTTCCTGTTGAATGTGAGTGTTCTATACTCTACTGTGTTCTGCTAGCCTGAGTGCCAATCTGTTTGTATTATCATGCTAACTCCCTGCCACTCATTGTCATGTCCAGGTTTGATTTGACAATGACAGCAATGGAGTTGGCAAGAGCACAGACTATGTTTCAACTATGTTTCGACTATGTTTCGACTATGTTTCAACTATGTTTCGACTATGTTTCAACTACTGTATATGAGGCCAATGACAATATACTGTCATTACTGCCTTTTTTTAAATCTCAGTTAGTGACGTCCTTCCTTAGAGTGTTCAGAATGTTCAGTTCTGGGACTGTTCTGTGTGATGAGGATGATGAGGATGAGGCTGATGAGGATAAGGATGACGACGATGATATAATGACGATGATGACGTACTTTGGACCAATGATTCTAGTCCTGAGCCCATTCTATATCAATCAGCTGACCTTTCATGCATCGTTACATGCAGCTCATCTGGTTCAAATTGCAGAGACAATGTCTTTTTCTATTCATCAACCAGAGTTAGGATCGCTGACATGCAGTATGAGGCAGAGTCAGCGTCTCAAATGGCACCCTATTCCCTATTCCCTATTCCCTACATACCCTGTTGGTTGCACATTCTAATACTATCATCAATGTACCTATTGAGTGTCGGCGTCATCAGAATGGCATGAAGATGTGGCAGCATACACCCCTTCAGTCTGGTTGCTCAGTACAGTCTGGGCATATTGTCAATGCCTCTATTGAGAGTGTATGAAATGCATCATTTAAATGTCCGGACTTTTTTCCTCTTTAGCTATGGGGCAGGCGCATGGTCCCATGCCCATACAGAAAGCTGTGTGATGTGTGACTGTATCTAATCAGACAGTAGGATACGTGACATGTGAGAGGTGGAGACTCTGTCAAAAGAGAAAGATGTAGATGTAAGTCCTATTCTGCTAAACAATCTAGTTTTAATGTCTGCAGGTCATACCTCTGACTCTGTAGTGTTAATGTCTGGAGGCCATACCGCTGACTCTGTAGTGTTAATGGCCATACCTCTGACTCCTGCAGGCCATACCTCTGACTCTGTAGTGTTAATGTCTGGAGGTGCTGACTAAATGTCTAGGGAATAGGGCCATACCTCTGACTCTGTAGTGTTAATGTCTGGAGGCCATACCTTGACTCTAGTGATGTAAGTCCTGTAGCTGTAGTGTTAATGTGGACCTCTGACTCTGTAGTGTTAATGTCTGCAGGCCATACCTCTGACTCTGTAGTGTTAATGTCTGCAGGCCATACCTCTGACTCTGTAGTGTTAATGTCTGCAGGCCATACCTCTGACTCTGTAGTGTTAATGTCTGCCATACCTCTGACTCTGTAGTGTTAATGTCTGCAGGCCATACCTCTGACTCTGTAGTGTTAATGTTGGGACTCTGTAGTGTTAATGTCTGCAGGCCGATGACATCACTGCAGACAGAACAGAACAGACGGACAGAACCGATAGAACAGACAGAACAGAGAGCACAGAGAGCACAGAGTGCACACACAGTAATCTCCTGCTGTAGAGTTTCAACTAATATGTTCAGAAGTGCACTGCATTGCCACCAACCCCCTCTATGCTGCTACAGGATTGTTGGGGGAAACAATTGTTTATATTGGAGGTGGAGTGTGCGACTCTCTTTATTTTTTATAGTTTTATAGTTTATTTGCCTTTAGTCAGCAACTCCACACAAAATAATGTTTTTGGGCGTGTCGCCAGCTCATGTTTTTTATTCTACTTTATTAGAGGTGACAGCCTATTACTTTAACAACGTAACATTAAAATCAACAGAGGACAATAAGGACTCCCAGCATTATGTTGAATGCAGACCGACATACTGTATGACACAACGATAAGGACTCCCAGCAATATGTTGAAGGCAGACAGACATACGACACAACGATAAGGACTCCCAGCAATATGTTGAAGTCAGACAGACATACGACACAACGATAAGGACTCCCAGCAATATGTTGAATGCAGACAGACATACGACACAACAATAAGGACTCCCAGCATTATGTTGAATGCAGACAGACATACTGTACGACACAACGATAAGGACTCCCAGCATTATGTTGAATGCAGACAGACATACTGTACAACACAGCAATAAGGACTCCCAGCATTATGTTGAATGCAGACAGACATACGACACAACAATAAGGACTCCCAGCATTATGTTGAATGCAGACAGACATACGACACAACAATAAGGACTCCCAGCATTATGTTGAATGCAGACAGACATACGACACAACAATAAGGACTCCCAGCATTATGTTGAATGCAGACAGACATACGACACAACGATAAGGACTCCCAGCATTATGTTGAATGCAGACAGACATACGACACAACAATAAGGACTCCCAGCATTATGTTGAATGCAGACAGACATACGACACAACAATAAGGACTCCCAGCAATATGTTGAATGCAGACAGACATACTGTACGACACAACAATAAGGACTCCCAGCATTATGTTGAAGGCAGACAGACATACGACACAACGGTAAGGACTCCCAGCATTATGTTGAATGCAGACAGACATACTGTACGACACAACAATAAGGACTCCCAGCATTATGTTGAAGGCAGACAGACATACGACACAACAATAAGGACTCCCAGCATTATGTTGAATGCAGACAGACATATGACACATCACATAGATTTTATTATTGTGCATAAAGATCCAGTTATACAACGATGGCTACAACTTGCAAAGTGTAAACATTTAATCCGTTAATTGATTGTGATGACATCATAGTTCCAGTCCAGTGCTGGCCTTGTGGCCCGGAGGCAGACTGGTCATTTTAGTCCCCATTAGGGTTACGGATGAACCCCATTTGCTGATTTCACACATGGGTTCCCTCTACTCTATATCAGGGCTTCAACATATCAGTGCCTTGTCTCTACTCTGTAACAGGGCTACAACATATCAATGCCTTATCTCTAGTCAAGCAGGGCTACAGCATATCAGTGTCTTGTGTCTACTCTATATCAGGGCTACAACATATCAGTGCCTTGTCTCTAGTCAAGCAGGGCTACAGCATATCAGTGCCTTGTCTATACTCTATATCAGGGCTACAACATATCAGTTCCATGTCTATACTCTATATCAGGGCTACAACATATCAGTTCCATGTCTCTACTCTGTAACAGGGCTACAACATATCAGTGCCTTATCTCTAGTCAAGTAGTGCTATAGCATATCAGTGTCTTGTGTCTACTCTATATCAGGGCTACAACATATCAGTGCCTTGTCTCTACTCTATATCAGGGCTACAACATATCAGTTCCATGTCTCTGCTCTATATCAGGGCTACAACATATCATTGCCTTATCTCTAGTCAAGCAGGGCTACAACATATCAGTGTCTTGTCTCTATTCTATATCAGGGCTACAACATGTTGGTAGGGCATGGCACTTACAGCCCCAGTGTTATGTGTTTGATTCCCATGGGTTACCAGTGCGAACAAATACGGAAATGTATATACTCTCTGCTGTAGGTCGCTCTGCATAAGAGCGTCTGCTAAATGACTCAAATGTATGATGTAGTGCCCCACTTTTGACCAGGGTGTCACGGCCTGACCATAGAGAGCTCTTGTTTCTCTATGGTGTAGTAGGTCAGGACGTGACAAGGGTGTGTTCTAGTTTAAAATTTCTATGTTGGTGTCTTGGTTTGGTTCTCAATTAAAGGCAGCTGGTAATCGTTGCCTCTAAATGGGGATCATATTTAAGTAGCTATTTTTTCCACCTGTGTTTGTGGGATATTATTTTGTTTTCATGTCATGTGGTGTTTGTTTACGCGCTTTACTTTTATGTTCTGTTTTTTGAGCGTGTTTGTTTCATGTAGTGCTCTCGTTTTTGGAACTATAATAAAAATGTGCCTGTTCATTATACTCTGCTCTCCTGCACCTGACTTTGCCTCCAATACACCGTGACAGAATATCCCACCAAACCAGGACCAAGCAGCGTGTTCACCAGGTGAAGGCGTTTTGGACATGGGAAGAAGTGATGGGTGGATCCGAGACCCTTCCTTGGCGGCAGACGGAAGGTAATGATGGAGGACAGCGACGATGCCGGGGTTCGAGGCCACAGAAAGCCCAAGGACAAACCCAATATTTATTTTTGGGGGGGGCACAAGGGGTGGCCGGTCGAGCCGAGGAGAGTGCCAGAGCCTGAATGGCAAACTCTGGAGGAGCGTGTCATCAGACAACGGCCACAGAAACCCCAAGATTTTTTGGGAGGGGCACATGGAGCTGGCGGCTGAGCCGTGGGAAGAGCCAGAGACTGTCAGGGAGGCAATGGAGAAGTTGGGAGAGAGATGTTGTGCAAGTGTGTTCTGCTCAACATTCGACCAGAAGATCTAGTTAGGTGAAACCTGTGTTGGCTCCGCACATCTGGCCTCCAGTGTGCCTCCCCAGTCCGATACGTCCTGTGCCTGCTCCTCACACTCGCCCTGAAGTGTATGTCCCCAGTCCGATACGTCCTGTGCCTGCTCCTCACACTCGCCCTAAAGTGTATGTCCCCAGTCCGGTACGTCCTGTGCCTGCTCCTCGCACTCGCCCTGAAGTGTATGTCCCCAGTCCGGTAGGTCCTGTGCCTGCTCCTCGTACTCACCCTGAAGTGCGTATCCCTAGTCTGGTACGTACTGTGCCTGCTCCTCGTACTCACCCTGAAGTGCGTGTCCCTAGTCTGGTACGTACTGTGCCTGCTCCTCGTACTCACCCTGAAGTGCGTGTCCCTAGTCTGGTACGTACTGTGCCTGCTCCACCAACTCGCCCAGTTATCCCAGTCACTACGTGCTGTGCCTGTCGTAAATCGCCCTGAAGTGCGTGTCCCTAGTCTGAACGTACTGTGCCTGAACCACAGCCCTTGCGTGTCCCTAGTCTTACGTACTGTGCCTGCTCCTACTCACCCTGAAGTGCGTGTCCCTAGTCTGGTACGTACTGTGCCTGCTCCTCGTACTCGCCCTGAAGTGCGTGTCCCTAGTCCTACGTCCCAGTGCCTGCTTTCGTACTCGCCCTGAAGTGCGTGTCCCACTACGTACTGTGCCTGCTCCTCGTACTCGCCCTGAAGTGCGTGTCCCTAGTCTGGTACGTACTGTGCCTGCTCCTCGTACTCACCCTGAGGTGCATGTCCACACATGACTACCCCTGCTGAGCACAGGGCACGCTTCACCAACATTACATCACTGTGCACCCTGTCAGTAAATAGACTATGTTGTACTGTACTGAATGAAGATTGAACCACAGCTTATTGTGATTTGATTACATGATCTATTAAATATAGGTAGACTGAAGCTCAGAGGGTAACCCCTCTTACACAACCCAAATTATGTGGTTCCCTTCCCAGTGCACTTATTTTTACCGGTCAAAAGTAGTGCACTATGTAGTGTCTCTGGTACCGAACTCTTGTTTGTTTTGTCCAGAAGGACCTGTGAGTTGTTCCATTCGAAGAGGACATTATCATTATCCTTGCCCGAAGCACAATGTGAAGGGTCACATCATGAGTTGATTCTGTTTTTTAGTCTCTGATTATTTGTATCATATTTTATATCATCCTTAGATGTTTTATATGTGTTTGTCATCTTCCCGCAGGGTATGGAAATGACTAGCTCTCATCCCCGGGCCTTCCTGTGCAGTCCTACTTAGTGGAGAGATGTGAACTAACTCCCTAGATGAGAGTTAGGAAATTACTTGTTTTTAGGTTCTCTTTGAACCCATTGCCACCACATTGTTTATTATTTCTCTCTCTCTGTGTGTGTCTTGAAAAAAAGTAAAAACTTCCAAACTGTGCTTACCAGCCTTGCCAAAATCCCTTGTGTTTATTAAGTTTACCAGCATGCCAAAATCCCTTGTGTTTATTAAGTTTACCAGCCTTGCCAAAATCACTTGTGTTTATTAAGTTTACCAGCCTTGTCAATATCACTTGTGTTTATGAAGTTTACCAGCCTTGCCAATATCACTTGTGTTTATTAAGTTTACCAGCCTTGCCAATATCACTTGTGTTTATTAAGTTTACCAGCCTTGCCAATATCACTTGTGTTTATTAAGTTTACCAGCCTTGCCAATATCACTTGTGTTTATGAAGTTTACCAGCCTTGCCAATATCACTTGTGTTTATTAAGTTTACCAGCCTTGCCAAAATCACTTGTGTTTATGAAGTTTACCAGCCTTGTCAATATCACTTGTGTTTATTAAGTTTACCAGCCTTGCCAATATCACTTGTGTTTATGAAGTTTACCAGCCTTGTCAATATCACTTGTGTTTATTAAGTTTACCAGCCTTGTCAATATCACTTGTGTTTATGAAGTTTACCAGCCTTGTCAATATCACTTGTGTTTATTAAGTTTACCAGCCTTGTCAATATCACTTGTGTTTATTAAGCTTACCAGCCTTGTCAATATCACTTGTGTTTATGAAGTTTACCAGCCTTGCCAATATCACTTGTGTTTATTAAGTTTACCAGCCTTGTCAATATCACTTGTGTTTATTAAGTTCACCAGCCTTGTCAATATCACTTGTGTTTATTAAGTTTACCAGCCTTGTCAATATCACTTGTGTTTATTAAGTTCACCAGCCTTGTCAATATCACTTGTGTTTATTAAGTTTACCAGCCTTGTCAATATCACTTGTGTTTATTAAGTTCACCAGCCTTGTCAATATCACTTGTGTTTATTAAGTTTACCAGCCTTGTCAATATCACTTGTGTTTATTAAGTTTATCTGCCTTGTCAATATCACTTGTGTTTATTACGTTTACCAGCCTTGCCAATATCACTTGTGTTTATTAAGTTTACCAGCCTTGCCAATATCACTTGTGTTTATGAAGTTTACCAGCCTTGTCAATATCACTTGTGTTTATTAAGTTTATCAGCCTTGTCAATATCACTTGTGTTGATTAAGTTTACCAGCCTTGTCAATGTCACTTGTGTTTATTGAGTTTACCAGCCTTGTCAATATCACTTGGGTTTATTAAGTTTACCAGCCTTGCCAATATCACTTGTGTTTATTAAGTTTACCAGCCTTGTCAATATCACTTGGGTTTATTAAGTTTACCAGCCTTGTCAATATCACTTGTGTTTATTAAGTTTATCAGCCTTGTCAATATCACTTGTGTTGATTAAGTTTACCAGCCTTGTCAATGTCACTTGTGTTTATTAGTTTACCAGCCTTGTCAATATCACTTGTGTTTATTGAGTTTACCAGCCTTGTCAATATCACTTGGGTTTATTAAGTTTACCAGCCTTGCCAATATCACTTGTGTTGATTAAGTTTACCAGCCTTGTCAATGTCACTTGTGTTTATTAAGTTTACCAGCCTTGTCAATATCACTTGTGTTTATTGAGTTTACCAGCCTTGTCAATATCACTTGGGTTTATTAAGTTTACCAGCCTTGCCAATATCACTTGTGTTTATTAAGTTTACCAGCCTTGTCAATATCACTTGTGTTTATTAAGTTTACCAGCCTTGTCAATATCACTTGTGTTTATTGAGTTTACCAGCCTTGTCAATATCACTTGTGTTTATTAAGTTTACCAGCCTTGCCAATATCACTTGTGTTTATTACGTTTACCAGCCTTGTCAATATCACTTGTGTTTATGAAGTTTACCAGCCTTGTCAATATCACTTGTGTTTATTGAGTTTATCCGCCTTGTCAATATCACTTGTGTTTATTAAGTTTATCAGCCTTGTCAATATCACTTGTGTTTATTAAGTTTACCAGCCTTGTCAATATCACTTGTGTTTATGAAGTTTACTAGCCTTGTCAATATCACTTGTGTTTATGAAGTTTACCAGCCTTGTCAATATCACTTGTGTTTATGAAGTTTACCAGCCTTGCCAATATCACTTGTGTTTATGAAGCTTACCAGCCTTGTCAATATCACTTGTGTTTATGAAGTTTACCAGCCTTGCCAATATCACTTGTGTTTATGAAGCTTACCAGCCTTGTCAATATCACTTGTGTTTATGAAGTTTACCAGCCTTGTCAATATCACTTGTGTTGATTAAGCTTACCAGCCTTGCCAATATCACTTGTGTTTATGAAGTTTACCAGCCTTGTCAATATCACTTGTGTTTATGAAGTTTACCAGCCTTGCCAATATCACTTGTGTTTATGAAGCTTACGTGTCGGCCTCACAGCCTTCGTCAGAGCTTCTCTCGGACAGTGACTCCAGCCCCGAGTAAACACGTTGGTTATAATTTCTATCTCTGTGTGTCTGACTGACAGTTACTCAGTTAGCACCTTGGTTAGGAGCAATTGTGTCTCTCTGACAGTGACTCAGTTAGCACCTTGGTTAGGAGCAATTGTGTCTCTCTGTGTCTCTCTGACAGTGACTCGAAGAATGTTTGAGTGAACATGTTGTTTATAATCTCTCTCTCTGAAAGTGACCCTAGGGCCCAGGCTGGTCCTGCTACCTGATTGGAGGATGGGAACGGCAGAGGTCATGTCAGAGGTCACGGCACGCATGGACAGCATGGAGGTCAAGGATGAGTGGCAGGACGAAGACTTCCCCAGGTAGAGGAGCATTGCGATTTATGAGGAAATGATCAAAACAGGGTTTGAACCAGTAACCGTGTGTTTATTGAGCGAGTGCACTACAACCTACTCTATAAAAGGCTGTGTCTCATGGCAGAGGCAACTAACCTACATACAGTGTGGCTATATTGGCACACCTCAGTATTTTCACATTCTGTTTGAATACTAAAACATTTAATAAAAGATCATAACAAGTAATAACAAGGAGGAGGCAGTTCATTAGTAATACTGAGTTTGTTTTCTGTTTAGTTCTATTGAGACGATTTATAATGTTTGATTTCATGTCATTGGGTTCGACTCTCAACCTCCATTTGATAAATTATAAAACAGTACTGTAAATACACAGTTATTACAATGAATGTAAGTGATTAGTGATTAGCATGAACAGAGATGTTGGGTAGTACTACATTGACATACAGTGCCTTAGGAATGTATTCACACCCCTTAACCTTTTCCACATTGTGTTGTGTTACAGTCTGCATTTAACATGGATTGAACTGAGATTTTTCACTGCCTACACAAAATACCCCCATAATGTCAAAAGTGTAATTATGTTTTCTGAAATGGTTTACAAATTAATAACAATTAAAAAGCTGAAATATCTTGAGTCAACAATTATTCACACCCCTTTGTTACGGCAAGCTTAAATAAATTCAGGTGTAAATATGTGCTTAACAAGTCACATAATAAGTTGCATGGACTCACTCCTTGTGCAATAATAGTGTTTAACGTGATTTTGGAAAGGCTACCTCATCTCTGTACCCCACACGTACAAATATCTGTAAGGTCCCTCATTCAAGCAATGTATTTCAAACACAGATTCAACCACAAAGACCATATTGTGTGTAGATGGGTGATTTTTTTTTTATATTTTTGAATCTATTTTGAATTCACCCTGTAACACAGCAAACTGTGGAATAGGTCAAGGGATATAATTCAGGCTATAACACAACAAAATGTGGAAAAAGTCAAGGGGTGTGAATACTTTCTGAAGCAGTATACATGGAGGCTACACATTCAGCTCAGACTCTCATAACTTGAAACTGATTTATCATAAAACAGACCTGTGTTACAATGATATATAATTACCCATCAGTATGTACAGTAGACATGGGTCAGGTGTTCTGGCACACGTCTTCAACCAGGGGGAAAACAATGGGTAGCAGGTGCTTATATAGTCCTTCAGGTCACTCATTACATCATCAGATTACATCGACAGATTACATCATCAGATTACATCATCAGTTATTCACCTCAGGGTTACGCTGGGGAAACAAATGTTTTTTGAAACGTGGCTAATAAAAACCATACACCCTTGAATCTTGAGGGTTGTGTGCAGTAGACATGAAACGTAGGAACCATTTTGAAACACAAATTATCTTGGATGCAGGATGTAGGTATGTGTTCAATAAGGCTTGGAATATGGGCGCAGTTTAAACTCAAGACAAGCTCATGAATCGCATATTTGAATTGATTGGGGTGATATCTCAGGGTATATCTGCAACAGACAATATCACGTTACATTATACACTGCTTCCCCTGATTTTGACTAACTCACTAAAAACTTAACTAAGTCTGGGATTGGTAGAGGAGTAGTGAAAGGAAGCTATTGGATGGTAGAGGAGTAGTGAGAGGAAGCTATTGGATGGTAGAGGAGTAGTGAGAGGAAGCTCTGGGATGGGTAGAGGAGTAGTGAGAGGAAGCTATTGGATGGGTAGAGAAGTAGTGAGAGCAAGCTCTGGGATGGGTAGAGGGGTAGTGAGAGGAAGCTCTGGGATGGGTAGAGGGGTAGTGAGAGGAAGCTCTGGGATGGGGAGAGAAGTAGTGAGAGGAAGCTCTGGGATGGGTAGAGAAGTAGTGAGAGGAAGCTCTGGGATGGGTAGAGAAGTAGTGAGAGGAAGCTCTGGGATGGGGAGAGAAGTAGTGAGAGGAAGCTCTGGTATAGGTAGAGAAGTAGTGAGAGGAAGCTAATGGATGGGTAGAGGAGTAGTGAGAGGAAGCTCTGGAATGGGTAGAGAAGTAGTGAGAGGAAGCTAATGGATGGGTAGAGGAGTAGTGAGAGGAAGCTATTGGATGGGTAGAGAAGTAGTGAGAGGAAGCTAGTGAGAGGAAGCTCTGGGATGGGTAGAGGAGTAGTGAGAGGAAGCTATTGGATGGGTAGAGGAGTAGTGAGAGTAAGCTTTTGCATGGGTAGAGGAGTAGTGAGAGGAAGCTATTGGATGGGTAGAGAAGTAGTGAGAGGAAGCTATTGGATGGTAGAGAAGTAGTGAGAGGAAGCTATTGGATGGTAGAGAAGTAGTGAGAGGAAGCTCTGGTATGGGTAGAGAAGTAGTGAGAGGAAGCTCTGGGATGGGTAGAGAAGTAGTGAGAGGAAGCACTGGTATGGGTAGAGAAGTAGTGAGAGGAAGCTATTGGATGGTAGAGAAGTAGTGACAGGAAGCTCTGGTATGGGTAGAGAAGTAGTGAGAGGAAGCTCTGGGATGGGTAGAGAAGTAGTGAGAGGAAGCTCTGGGATGGGTAGAGAAGTAGTGAGAGGAAGCTATTGGATAGGTGGAGGAGTAGTGAGAGGAAGCTATTGGATGGTAGAGAAGTAGTGAGAGGAAGCTCTGGGATGGTAGAGAAGTAGTGACAGGAAGCTATTGGATGGTAGAGAAGTAGTGACAGGAAGCTCTGGTATGGGTAGAGAAGTAGTGAGAGGAAGCTCTGGGATGGGTAGAGAAGTAGTGAGAGGAAGCTCTGGGATGGGTAGAGAAGTAGTGAGAGGAAGCTATTGGATGGTAGAGAAGTAGTGAGAGGAAGCTATTGGATGGTAGAGAAGTAGTGACAGGAAGCTCTGGTATGGGTAGAGAAGTAGTGAGAGGAAGCTCTGGGATGGGTAGAGAAGTAGTGAGAGGAAGCTCTGGGATGGGTAGAGAAGTAGTGAGAGGAAGCTATTGGATAGGTGGAGGAGTAGTGAGAGGAAGCTATTGGATGGTAGAGAAGTAGTGAGAGGAAGCTCTGGGATGGGTAGAGAAGTAGTGAGAGGAAGCTCTGGGATGGGGAGAGAAGTAGTGAGAGGAAGCTATTGGATGGGTGGAGGAGTAGTGAGAGGAAGCTATTGGATTGGTAGAGGAGTAGTGTGAGGAAGCTCTGGGAAGGGTAGAGAAGTAGTGATTATAATGTTCAGAGTGTAATGAGGCAGGGCCGGACTGGGACCAGAAATCGGCCCTGACATTTCTAACACACCTGCCCATTTTTTTCCTTGATGATCCAATTATTAGCCAGAAAATTCTAATTTTGCACAGAAAACCCAAGCTAGACAGGCCCATTGGGCTAAAAATGGATCAGCACATCTGGCATTTGCCTGAAATGCCTGATTGCCAGTCTGCCCCTGGTAGGAGGCCCAAGGGTCTACTTGACGTTCACTTTGGTTTTGTGTTTTCCTATTGTTATATTTCTGAGATGCAGCTAAGCCCCATGTACACTATTATGATGCAGCTAAACCCAATGTACACTAGTATGATACAGCTAAGCCCAATATACACTAGTATGATACAGCTAAGCCCCATGTACACTAGTATGATACAGCTAAGCCCCATGTATACTAGTATGATCCAGCTAAGCCCCATGTACACTAGTATGATACAGCTAAGCCCAATGTACACTAGTATGATACAGCTAAGCCCAATGTACACTAGTATGATACAGCTAAGCCCCATGTACACTAGTATGATACAGCTAAACCCAATGTACACTAGTATGATCCAGCTAAGCCCAATGTACACTAGTATGATACAGCTAAGCCCCATGTACACTAGTATGATACAGCTAAGCCCAATGTACACTAGTATGATACAGCTAAGCCCCATGTACACTAGTATGATACAGCTAAGCCCCATGTACACTAGTAAGATACAGCTAAGCCCAATGTACACTAGTATGATACAGCTAAGCCCAATGTACACTAGTATGATACAGCTAAGCCCAATGTACACTAGTATGATACAGCTAAGCCCCATGTACACTAGTATGATACAGCTAAGCCCCATGTACAATAGTATGATACAGCTAAGCCCCATGTACACTAGTATGATACAGCTAAGCCCAATGTACACTAGTATGATACAGCTAAGCCCAATGTACACTAGTATGATACAGCTAAGCCCAATGTACACTAGTATGGTGCAGCTAAGCCCAATGTACACTAGTATGATACAGCTAACCCCCATGTACACTAGTATGGGGCATCTAAGCCCAATGTACACTAGTATGATACAGCTAAGCCCCATGTACACTAGTATGATACAGCTAAACCCCATGTACACTAGTATGGGGCATCTAAGCCCAATGTACACTAGTATGATACAGCTAAGCCCCATGTACACTAGTATGATACAGCTAAACCCAATGTACACTATTATTTTCTTCTATCTCATCTCTCTCCTTGGTAATTCAGTAGCATTATCACACCCAAATAAGTCATCTTTATTGTAACCAGAGACTGTGGAGGTGTTAGGGTGTAGAGTTAAGGGTCGGGGATTCGGAAAGGGGGGAGCGAGTGGAGAAACTGGAATCTAGCCATCCACCAGAGGAGTTTAGTGGCACCTTAATTGGGGAGGACAGGCTCGTGGTAACAGCTGGAGAGGAATGGTATCAAATGGATGCTATTCCATTGGCTCCGTTTCAGGTGTTATTATGAGCTGTCCTCCCCTCAACAGCCTCCACTGCCGTCCACCCTCTTATTTCTTCCTGTGTTAACAGTTGGATTCTCTTGTTATAATGTCAGGGGGAGACATGGTACACACTAACTGTGGTTGAGTTCTCCGACTCAAGACATCCCACTGTTTCTATCTACAGAGAACAATAGTCTATCTCCACAATATCGAGGCTCTGAACACAGGAGTGTATTATTACCAGTGACAATCATTTTCTAAAACAATTATTAGAACGTCTTGGCAAACCTCTCTGTCTCTGTGGTCCCTACCAGGCCTCTACCAGAAGATGGAGACATGGAGGACAGGGGGCTCACTGACAACACGACAAGTAACAAGTTTATTTTCTCCAGTCCAACAATTCAAACATTTCTGCCAGTAAAATGTGCATAGTGATAAACTGTCCTCTCCTCTCCTTTCCTCATCTTTCCTCTCCTTTCCTCCCCTCTTGTTTCCTCTTCTCTTCTCTTCTCTTCTCTTCTCCTCTCTTCTCCTCTCCTCTCCTCTCCTCTCCTCTCCTCTCCTATCCTAACCCCTCATCTTTTCTTCTCCTCTTATCTCCTCTTGTCTCATCTCCTCGTCTCCTCTCCCCCCACTCCTCCCCTCCTCTCTTCACCTCTCCTCCCTCCTCTCCTCTCCTCTTCTCTCCTCCCCCCTTGCCTCCTTTCTTCACCCTCGCCGCCCCTTCTGTCTCCTCTACTAGCTCCTCCTAATACCCTGAACGTTGGTGTTTGGGGTGAGTCGTCGGCCATGCGTAAGCGCCGTACTCTGGTAGCTCCGGACATGAACGTGTCATTGGACCAGAGCGAGGGTTCCGTCCTGTCAGATGACTTCTTAGGTAACCCTGACGACCTGGATGTCAACGTGGACGACATGGACACGCCCGACGACAACGACTCCTTGGAGTTTATCACCAACGGCAACGACCTGGAGTGGGAAGGTCAGACAGGGGTCACATGGTCTGTGGGGGAAGGGAACAAGACGTGAAGTATAACTACAATATACAATATACACAATTAGCACATCATTTTGAGATAAAGCAAGACAAGTGAGTAACTGTCAATTTCATGTTCTCTGATGAAACTAAGATGCAAGTATATTGAGAGGATGACCAGCATCCACACCTGGTGGTTTTCAGACGACACTCCTATAGTGAGTTCCAAGGGTCTGCCTGGGGGCCAGACAGAGGAGGAGGAGGAGGCAGGCAGACTGTGGAGGACAGTGACCATAGGAGACCAGGAACAGAGGATAGACATGGCTGTTATCAGACCATACCTGAGGGTGGTCACACATGGAGGTTGGTGTCAGGGGATGGAGGTTAGGTTGGGAGGGGGGGGGGGTGACGATGACAATATGTGTGTGTGTGTGTGTGTTCCGAATCGAGTAAATGATTCCGCCTCTCTCCCTCTCTCTCTCTCTCTCTCTCTCTCTCTCTCTCTCTCTCTCTCTCTCTCTCTCTCTCTCTCTCTCTCTCTCTCTCTCTCTCTCTCTCTCTCTCTCTCTCTCTCTCTCTCTCAGGTTACTACGGTGAGGGTCTGAATGCCATCATAGTGTTTGCGGCGTGTTACCTGCCAGAGAGCAGCTGTGAGGACTACACTTACATCATGGAGAACCTCTTCCTGTAAGAACCCACACCACGTTGTGTTGTGTGTGTTTTCCCTCAGGAATGTGTATTTAATGAGTTGTGTGTATATTTTCCTCCACACACATTATTGAATTACGACTATAACACATTTCATACAATTATATGGTTTCAGGGTGGAATACTTTAGTCATTATCTTAAACATACAAATTATTCTATCAGTTTTCCCTCAGTAATGTGTATTTAATATGAGTTGTGTGTCTGTTTTCCCTCAGTAATGTGTATTTAATATGAGTTGTGTGTCTGTTTTCCCTCAGGAATGTGTATTTAATATGAGTTGTGTATGTGTTTTCCCTCAAGAATGCGCATTTAATAATTATATGGATTCAGGGTGGAATACTTTAGTCATTAACATACAAATTATTCTATCAGTTTTCCCTCAGTAATGTGTATTTAATATGAGTTGTGTGTTTGTTTTCTCATCAGCTATGTGATCAGTAGCCTGGAGTTGTTAGTGGCTGAGGACTACATGATTATCTATCTGAACGGAGCTACGCCTCGCAGGAGGATGCCTGGTATCAGCTGGCTAAAGAGGTGCTACCACACCATCAACAGGAGGTAAATTACAATTTACGGAATGGAACTTTAAATGTTGTGTCAGGTTAATTGTGTTTATGGTGTGTTTATAGATGTGTAATGTCATGATTATAATGTGCTTATAGATAACCTATGCTGTATGAACATACAGTTAATGTAAATGGTATTTAAATGTCCTCTGCAGATTGAAGAAGAATCTGAAGTGGCTGGTCATTGCTCACCCATCCTGGTTCATCCGTACAATCCTGGCCATCTCCAGACCCTTCATCAGGTAAGACCCCTCATTATCATCACTGCACCTGGGGAGGGCATGGGAGCCAGGAGGAGCAGCCTCAGGACTCAGAGAGAGGAGCAGCCTCAGGACTCAGAGAGAGGAGCAGCCTCAGGACTCAGAGAGAGGAGCAGCCTCAGGACTCAGAGAGAGGAGCAGCCTCAGGACTCAGAAGGAGAAGCAGCCTCAGGACTCAGAGGGGGGAACAGCCTCAGGACTCAGAAGGAGGAGCAGCCTCAGGTCTCAGAAGGAGGAGCAGCCTCAGGACTCAGAGGGAGGAGCAACCTCGAGACTCAGAGGGAGGGCATGGGAGCCAGGAGGAGCAGCCTCAGGACTCAAAGAGAGGAGCAGCCTCAGGACTCAGAGAGAGGAGCAGCCTCAGGACTCAGAAGGAGGAGCAGCCTCGGGACTCAGAAGGAGGAGCAGCCTCAGGACTCAGAAGGAGGAGCAGCCTCAGGACTCAGAAGGAGGAGCAGCCTCAGGACTCAGAAGGAGGAGCAGCCTCAGGACTCAGAAGGAGGAGCAGCCTCAGGACTCAGAAGGAGGAGCAGCATTAGGACTCAGAAGGAGGAGCAGCCTCAGGACTCAGAAGGAGGAGCAGCCTCAGGACTCAGAAGGAGGAGCAGCCTCAGGACTCAGAAGGAGGAGCAGCCTCAGGACTCAGAAGGAGGAGCAGCCTCAGGACTCAGAAGGAGGAGCAGCCTCAGGACTCAGAAGGAGGAGCAGCCTCAGGACTCAGAAGGAGGAGCAGCCTCAGGAACCTAAAGAACCATTAGAGAAAACAATGTTAAAGTGGTTCTAATTTGACATAACTAGTATTGCATTTGAGCCAATTATGCAAGATTTTAGTTCTAAGCTTCCGAGGTGAATGTGATTCAGACTATAAAAATCTCTCTTCCTCTCTCCATCCATCTGTCTCTCTCTGCTGCAGTGTGAAGTTCCTGGATAAGATCCGCTATGTTCACACATTGGATGAGTTGAGCCAGCTGATTCCTATGGACCACATACAGATCCCAGAATGTGTCCTGCAGTAAGTCCCCATTGCCACCAGGGGTCACCGATGAGGCACCTTGTTCAGCCTGCTCACCTTACAGGAGACGCAGCTAAGCTATGGAGTGTGTGCTATGTATATCACAGGAGATTGGTGGCACCTTTATTTGGGAGGACGGGCTCGTGGTAATGGCTGGAGCGGAATCAATGGAATGATATCAAATGCATCAATTCCAGTTGTGCCGTTGCAAACGTTATTATGAGCGATCCTCCCATCAGCAGCCTCCTGTTATGTATATGTACAGAATGAGTACATGTATGTAGGTCTATATGGCTGTGTTTACACAGGCAGTCTTATTCTGATCTTTTTCCACTAATCAGATCAGTATCTTTTGCCAGTAATTGGGCTGCCTGAGTAAAAGCAACATAAGAGAGCTTTGAATATAAGGGTCTAAATCAGTGATCCCTCTCATAATCAGGTTGCAAAGATGGTTAGCTGCCAGGAACATAAAATGAAACTAAACTAGTTGTTTCTGAGGTAAAAAAACAACAACAACAACATTATACTCACACTAGTTATATTTATTTCCAGATATGATGACCAGAAGATGATAGCACAAAAAGAAAGGTAACAGAGACATGTTTTATGTGGTAAGCGTAAATACACGACATGATCAAAAAGTATGTGGACACCTGCTCGTCAAACATCTCATTCTGAAATCATGGGCATTAATATGGAGTTGCTCCTCGCTTTGCTGTCATAACAGCCTCCACTCTTCTGGGAAGGCTTTCCACTAGATGTTGGAACATTGCTGCGGGGACTTGCTTCCATTTACCCACAAGAGCATTAGTGAGGTTGTGCACTGATGTTGGACGATTAGGCCTGACTCGCAGTCGGCGTTCCAATTCATCCCAAATGTGTTCAATAGAGTTGGGGTCAGGGCTGTGTGCAGGCCAGTCAAGTTCTTCCACACCGATCTTTACAAACCATTTCTGTATGGGCCTCGCTTTGTGCACGGGGTCATTGTCATGCTGAAACAGGAAAGGGCCTTCCCCAAACTGTTGCCACAAAGTTGGAAGTACAGAAACGTCTATAATGTCATTGTATGCTGTAGCTTTAAGATATCCCTTCACTGGAACTAAGGGGACTAGCCCGAACCATGAAAAACAGCCCCATATCGTTTTCCTCCTCCGCCAAACTTTGGTGCTATGCATTGGGGCAGGTTGTGTTCTGCTGGCATCCGCCAAACCAGATCTGTCTGTCATACTGCTAGATGGTGAAGCGTGATTCATCACTCCAGAGAACGCGTTTCCACTGCTCCAGAGTCCAATGGCGGCAAGCTTTACACCACTCCAGCCGATGCTTGGCATTGCACATGGTGATCTTAGGCTTGTTTGCGGCTACTCAGCTATGGAAACCCATTTCATGAAGCTCCCGACAGAACAGTTCTTGTGCTGACGTTGCTTCCAGAGGCAGTTTGGAACTCGGTGGTGAATGTTGCAACCGAGGACATACTTTTTATTTTACGAGCTACGCGCTTCAGCGCTCGGTGGTCCCTTCTGCCTGCCACTTCGCTGCTGAGCCGTTGTTGCTCCTAGACGTTTCCACTTCACAATCACAGCACTTACAGTTAACCGGGGGAAGCTACGTTGAAAGTCACTGAGCTCTTCAGTACGGGTCTTTCTGCTGCCAATGTTTGTCTATGGAGATTGCTTGGCTGTGTGCTCAATTTTATACAACTGTCAGAGCAGCGGGTGTGGCTGACATAGCCGAATCCAATCATTTGAAGGGGTGTCCACATACTTTTGTAGTGTACATATGTCCTATCCTTTATAATGTCCGACCCATAATAAATATCTCTTATGGAGTCCATAGGCAGGAGATGGAGCATACCAAGTCTGCACCCCCCACGGAAAGGTGAGCCTATTTCACTGTGCAGACAATACAGCTTCTGTACAGTACAAAGAGTTTCACAAATCAATTGATTCCTTCTTTACATTGCCTGAGACTTTTCCAGCGTGCAAAATTGGTTGAACTGATGCCATCTCAATCAGATAACAATCCATTCAGGTTGTAAACTGATCGTAGTGACAACATTTTGACCAGCTTTTGTCGGCTCGGAAGAGGCTTTGCTGAGGTAAAACAGAATGAGTCATTTCTGCATAAATGCACATAACGCCCTGGACCAGAGCTATGCGACCAACTGCTTTTCGTCACCGTCACAAGTTCGTATTGAATTGTGGCAACAACAGGCTACAACACAAACAGTAGGAGCTGTAGGTATGACGTTTCCGCTGAGAAGTGTTTACAGGCCGAGTTTAATGTTAGAGGACACAGGTCACAACCTTTGAGGTAACATCTCTCCCTATCAGTTCTAACAACTGCACTCTGTTTTAACTGACCACAAGGTTTTCATGTCAGTCAATTTCACTGAACTTTATGATCTATTAAGAGGATGTCATTAGGACATGTATCTACAGGACAACCTCTTCTTAGGTTTTTAACTGTGTCAGCCTGTTCACATTAGGACATTAGGACTCTCCATTTAAATGTACGTACCTGGGTACCTCCCCCCATTAATTTAAAGTCTGTTACATAAAGCTCATCTGCTCCTCTCCTTAGCACATTGTATCTCTCTATCCCCGCCAAAGTTCAGGGCTATTTATACTAGGAAACATTACTAGGACATAACTAGAACAGAGTTGCAGCCGGTTGAAAAACAACACGGTTGAGACGAGGGAAGTACCCTCCCCCTAGAGTCTCATCACCCTAGTGTCCCACCACCCTAGTGTCTCACTGCCCTTGTGTCTGAAAGTACCCTCCACCTAGTCTCTCATCACCCTAGTGCCACAGCCCTCAACAACCCTTCTGTTTCCTCACCCTAGTATCTTAGCCCTCCACCACCCTAGTGTTTCCTCACCCTAGTGTCTCAACACCCTAGTGTAACCACCCTAGTGTCTCACCTCCCCAGTGTCTCCCCACAGCTAGTGACCCAGTTTCTCACCACCCCCAGTGTCTCCTCACCCTAGTATCTTAGCCCTCCACCACCCGAGTGTTTCCTCACCCTAGTGTCTCATCACCCTAGTGGTTCACCACCCTAGTGTCCCATCACCCTAGTGTTTCACCACCCTAGTGTCTCACCACTCTAGTGTCTCATCACCCTAGTTTTTCACCACCCTAGTGTTTCACCACCCTAGTGCCTCATCACCCTAGTGTTTCACCACCCTAGTGTCTCATCACCCTAGTGTCTCAACACCCTAGTGTCTCACCACCCTAGTGTCTCATCACCCTGGTGTCCCACCAGCCTAGTGTTCACCACCCTAGTGTCTCATCACCCTAGTGTTTCACCACCCTAGTGTTTCACCACCCTAGTGCCTCACCACCCTAGTGTCTCATCACCCTAGTGTTTCACCACCCTAGTGCCTCATCACCCTAGTGTCTCACCACCCTAGTGTCTCATCACCCTAGTGTCTCAACACCCTAGTGTCTCAACACCCTAGTGTCTCACCACCCTAGTGTTTCACCACCCTAGTGCCTCATCACCCTAGTGTCTCACCACCCTAGCGTCTCATCACCCTAGTGTCTCAACACCCTAGTGTCTCACCACCCTAGTGTCTCATTACCCTGGTGTCACACCACCCTAGTGTTCACCACCCTAGTGTCTCATCACCCTAGTGTTTCACCACCCTAGTGTTTCACCACCCTAGTGTCTCACCACTCTAGTGTCTCATCACCCTAGTTTTTCACCACCCTAGTGTTTCACCACCCTAGTGCCTCATCACCCTAGTGTCTCACCACCCTAGTGTCTCATCACCCTAGTGTCTCAACACCCTAGTGTCTCACCACCCTAGTGTCTCAACACCCTAGTGTCTCACCACCCTAGTGTTCACCACCCCAGTGTTCAAGCACCCCGGCAGGTGTTTATTTTACAATGCCCTCTCTTCCTCATCAGCAAACCACTGTGCTCACCCCACCACCTCAATGTCTGAGCTCCCCACCTCCCCAAAACCCCAGCAGCATTACACCACCAGTGTATCTGTCTGTCGCAGACTGTGCTATGTGTCCTAGTGGTCTATATATCACAAGCCATAACCCTTACCACAGCTGCCATTGAGTTAGGCTGATACACCAAGGGCCTTGGTTGGTAACCCTGGGATGGCAGGGGGACGGAGGGGGAGGGAGGGACACTGTCGCTTGTGTACAGGGGGGAGAGGATCAATAAATAAACTGAAATATAACACAAGGAGTAGCTTACCTCAGTGGAATGATATTAATGAGGAATTAGCCACGGCAGCATGTTGCGTTGTATTTATATAGTAGACTGTGGGCTGTACTGTATACTCACTGTGGGGTATTGAGTAATATTTATATAGTAGACTGTGGGCTGTACTGTATACTCACTGTGGGGTGTTGAGTTATATTTATATAGTAGACTGTGGGCTGTACTGTATACTCAATGTGGGGTATTGAGTTATATTTATATAGTAGACTGTGGGTTGTACTGTATACTCACTGTGGGGAGTTGAGTTATATTTATATAGTAGACTGTGGGCTGTACTGTATACTCACTGTGGGGTGTTGAGTTGTACAGGTGTGGCCAAAAGTTTTGAGAATTACACAAATATTTATTTTCACAAAGTCTGCTGCCTCAGTTTGTATGATGGCAAATTGCATATACTCCAGAATGTTATGAAGAGTGATCAGATGAATTGCAATTAATTGCAAAGTACCTCTTTGCCATGCAAATGAACTGAATCCCACAAAAACATTTCCACTGCATTTCTGCAGAAGGCTTCATGGCACCCAAGAAAGTCCAGCAAGTGCCAGGACCGTCTCCTGAAGTTGATTCAGCTGAGGGATCGGGGCACCACCAGTACAGAGCTTGCTCAGGAATGGCAGCAGGCAGGTGTGAGTGCATCTGCATGCACAGTGAGACGAAGATGTTTGGGGGATGGCCTGGTGTCGATAAGGGCAGCAAAGAAGCCTCTTCTCTTCAGGAAAAACATCAGGGACAGACTGATATTCTGCTAAAGGTACAGGGATTGGACTGCTGAGGACTGGGGTAAAGTCATTTTCTCCGACAAATCCCCTTTCCAATTGTTTGGGGCATCCGGAAAAAAGCTTGTCCGGAGAAGACAAGGTGAGCGCTATCATCAGTCGTGTGTCATGCCAACAGTAAAGCATCCTGAGACCATTCATGTGTGGGGTTGCTTCTCAGCCAAGGGAGTGGACTCACAATTTTGCCTAAGAACACAGCCATGAATAAATAATGTTACCAACACATCCTCCAAGAGCAACTTCTCCCAACCATCCAGGAACAGTTTGGTGCCGAACAATGCCTTTTGCAGCATGATGGAGCACCTTGCCATAAGGCAAAAGTGATAACTAAGTGGCTCGGGGAACAAAAGATCGATATTTTGGGTCCATGGCCAGGAAACTCCCCAGGCCTTAATCCCATTAAGAACTTGTGGTCAATCCTCAAGAGGCAGGTGGACAAACAAAAACCCACAAATTCTGACAAACTCCAAGCATTGATTATGCAAGAATGGGCTGCCATCAGTCAGGATGTGGCCCAGAAGTTAATTGATAGCATGCCAGGGTGAATTGCAGAGGTCTTGAAAAAGAAGGTTCAACATTGCAAATATTGACTCTTTGCATCAACTTCATGTATTTGTCAAAAAAATACTTTGACACTTCGAAAGAGGAGTGGGAGGCCCCGGTGCACAACTGAGCAAGAGGACAAGTACATTAGAGTGTCTAGTGTGAGAAACAGATGCCTCACAAGTTCTCAACTGGCAGCTTCATTAAATAGTACCCGCAAAACACCAGCCTCAACGTCAAGAGTGAAGAGGCGACTCCGGGATGCTGGCCTTCTAGGCAGAGTTGCAAAGAAAATGCAATTTCTCAGACTGGCCAATAAAAATGAAAGATTAAGAAGGACAAAAGAACACAGACACTGGACAGAGGAACACTGGACAGAGGAACACTGGACAGAGGAACGCCTAGAAAGTCAGCATTGTGGAGTCGCCTCTTCACTGTTGGCGTTGAGACTGGTGTTTTGTGGGTACTATTTAATGAAGCTGCCAGTTGAGGACTTGTGAGGCGTCTGTTTCTCAAACTAGACACTCTAATGTACTTGTCCTCTTGCTCAGTTGTGCACTGGGGCCTCCCACTCCTCTTTTGATTCTGGTTAGAGACAGATTGCGCTGTTCTGTGAAGGGAGCAGTACACAACATTGTACGAGATCTTCAGTTTCTTGGCAATTTCTCACATGGAATAGCCTTCATTTCTCAGAACAAGAATAGACTAATGAGTTTCAGAAGATTCTTTGTTTCTGGCCATTTTGAGCCTGTAATCGAACCCACAAATGCTGATGCTCCAGATACTCAACAAGTTGTTCTTTAATCAGAACAACTGTTTTCAGCTGTGCTAACATAATTGCAAAAGGGTTTTCAAATGATCAATTAACCTTTTAAAATTATAAACTTGGATTAGCTAACACAACGTGTCAATGGAACACAGGAGTGATGATTCCAGAGGGGGGCCAACCTCACGTACTTTGTGCCCCCTCTAAAATAATGTATGCATGATTCCCCTGCCCATGAAGGTGGTTAACGTTCAAGAACGCCCCGGTTACACTAGAGACCAAAGCTCTGCCCGCAAGCGGCGGTGTTCTTTGATGTTACACTGTAGTGTAGGAGTAAGGTTAATGGAAGCTGCCATTTAGGCAGGGACATACACCAGGGATCTGGGCTGGAATAGAGGAAGGAACACGATCTGTTCTGTACAGGAAGTAGAGGACACTATAAATAATTAAACTGAGGCGGTGTAACTCAAGGTGTTCCTCAGTGGAATGATATCAATGATGAGAATTCAGCTACTGGGCTCAGCTATTGTTCTTTATATGAAGTTGTTGTTGGTGGTGGTAGTGATGGTGATGATGATGTTGGTGATGATGATGATGGTGGTGGTGATGGTGGTAGTGATGATGATATTGATGATGACGATGATGGTGATGACGACAACAATGAGGATGGTGGTGAGGAGGATGATGATGATGGTAATGATGGCGGTGATAATGATGATTTAAATGTTTCTCTATCTAAAACCATTCCAGGTAAAACAAGAATCCACAACCCTGCTGAGGATTCATGAGGATACTGTCTATCAATATAGGGGAAAAGACTTCTTGGCTGAAGATAAAGGACTGATGGAGAAATGATGAGGACTGGTGTGTGGGTGAAGAGGGCTCCTGACATTACATCAACATCATCCTACCTTGTCTTACTTTCCACACAGCAGATAGCCTGGTCTGTCTGTCCCATGGAATAAATCTACCCTGGCAGATAGCCTGACCTCTTTCCGTTTGGAATAAACCTACCCTGGCAGATAGCCTGACCTCTTTCCGATTGGAATAAATCTACCCTGGCAGATACCCTGACCTCTGTCCCATGGAATAAACCTACCCTGGCAGATACCCTGACCTCTGTCCCATGGAATAAACCTACCCTGGCACATACCCTGACCTCTGTCCCATGGAATAAACCTACCCCGGCAGATAGCCTCGCTTCCACTCACCATTTCTTCTTGCATGGATCAATCAGCTGTGATCTAGCCTGCTGCATGATGAACATGCATTGGGCTGATGCAAGATGGCTGGATGAACTCTGTTAAATGTGTTTATTTCCTTCGAAGGGACAAGAACAGGCTTTAGTTGGTACAAGCCAGATGTACATAGTTGTAATAACATTGTAATAATGTAATAACATTGTAATAATGTAATGTAATAACATTGTAATAATGTAATGTATTAACGTTGCTGTAATACAAGTATGAAGGTATATGTGTGCAACAAGCAATATGTTTGATATAAATGTTATCTTTTTTTCTTCAATGTATAAATGCTATTGTTTTTAAATAATGTGCAATATAAGCAGTTCCTCTTCTGAACTGACCAAATTAATTCAGAGGTTGTTACTACTGTAACGAATGAAATATGTTTTAGTTTTCTCTATTGCTCCTCTGTGTGTTGTTGTGTTTTCTGAAGGTTACTAGACAGATGGCATGCTGGTTAAAATGTTCTTCCTCGTCATCTGGGATATTTAAAAAAAACTAGCCTCAGTAAAAAACTAGCCTGGGTACCAATCTGTTTCTGTTATCATTTCACGCCTCGCCACTTCTTGTCATGCCATGTTTGGAGTGGCAAGGAATGGAATGATAGTACAGACTGGTACACAGGACAGATCAAAACATTACTGATGATCTTAGTTTCCTGGTTTATTGATGATCTGTCTCAATTCCTCTATTTCCATGTAGAGATCTTACTTTACATTTATCTATTGTTACACCTATGATGCAATGCATTTAAATAACATAATTAACTGTTTAAATTATGTGAACTTATATATATTAGTGTGTGCTGTTCATTGTTTGTAATACAATTTTGTTGGAAAAATCCAATTAAGATACTCCAGTTCTTACTATCAAACAGCCTCTCCATATTATTTGACCTATTAAAGTGTGATTGTTATCGTGAGTGAAATGTTATTAATTAGTAGTTTAATTGACTGGCAGCTAAAAACAGAGAGCTTTTATTGCTGTTATTTATGTTAGGCGGAGCGACACAGGGGAACCCAAGAGCAAACTCAGATGAGGAAACAAGGATGAATGAAACAAAATACTTATAGTTACACAGAGAGATATGCAGTGCAGATCCGGGGAAGCTTAGATGAGTTGCAGAAAAACAGCTGTGGGGACTGAGGTTGGAGTTAGCTGAGTAGAACAGGGTAAACAGGTCCTGAGGGGAATCAAAGATAGTGGTGGTGAGTAAAATCCAGAGCAATGTAGTTGGGTGGTGGAACAGGAGACAGGAGCCAGAGGCAGAGCAGTAATGAGCAGAGATTACGATCTGGCAGAGTGCAAGTGGCAGGACTGAGTATTTGTTGAGGTCTTGATTATGGAACGAGTTGCAGCTGGTAGGGATCTGCGCTGACTCCAGCACACCTTTCTCCAACCACACAAAAAGGGATAGGGAGAGTGTACATGGGGGATTAACTGCATGTCAAGACACCGGATGAACACCAGAGGGCGTAGCAGAAGCAGATGTGACAGTACGCCCCCCTCTACGGACGCCACCTGGCGCACGACCCGTCTTGTTTGGGTGTGAGGTATGAAAATCTTGTAAGAGGGAGGGATCCAGAATGTGACGGCGGGGCACCCAGCAGCGCTCCTCAGGCCCGTATCCTTCCCAGTCCACCAGATACTACCGAGGTTGGCAGTATGGTCGTCAATGAGCCGAGGGGTGGAGGAGCAGCTGCAGGAGGGGACAGGAGCAGACTGGTTTAATTAAGGCTACATGGAAGGTGGGGTGAGTTTTGAGAGAGTCCGGGAATTTCAGATGAACAGCAAAGGGGTTTATGACACGATCAATCTCAAAGGGGCCAATGAATCAGGGAGGTGTTTTTTTGGAAACCACTTTCAGGGGCAAGTCCTTAGATGAAAGCCATACCTTTTGGTCTGGAGTGTAGACTGGGGCTGAAGCATGGAGACGGTTAGCTTGGGATTAGGTCCTGGTGGAGGCATGAAGAAGGGCAGCCCGGGCCCTCCTCCAGGTGCGCCGACAACGACGCATGTGGTCCTGGACTGAGGGTACCGCTACTTCGACCTCTTGGGCAGAGAACAAGGGAGGTTGGTAACCCAGAGCACACTCATAGAGTGTGACACCTGATGAGGCGTTGATTAGGGTGTTGCGGGCATATTTCATCCAGGTTAGCTGGGCACTCCAGGAGGAAGAGTTAGCCGAAGTCACACAGCGTATTGCAGTTTCCAACTCCTGGCTGGCCCACTTGGTCTGGTCATTGGTCTGGGGGTGATATCCAGACAAACGGCTGACATTAATAACCAGAGCTGTGCAGAAGGCTGTCCATACCTGGGATGTAAACTAGGGTCCTCTGTCAGAAACAATGTTACTAGGGATGCCATGCAGCCGCAAAACATGGGATACCAGCAGGGCCACAGTCTCCCGGGGGGACGGCAGATTGGAGGGGAATGAAGTGAGCCTCTTTGGAAAATCAGTCAATAATAGTGAGGATGACTGAGTTACCATTCAATGGGGGAAGCCCAGTGACGAAGTCCAAAGCTATGTGTGACCAGGGCCGACTATGTATGGGAAGAGGACGAAGCAGACCAGATTAGCTTTGGTGGAGGTTTTGTTCCAAGCCCAGACCGAGCAGGCTGAGATGAATTCCCGAGCGTCTTTCTCCATGGTGGGCCACAAAAATCGCTGACGCAGGAAGGCGACAGTCCGGTTCATGCCAGGGTGACAGGTGAGGTGTGTAGAATGGGCCCATTGAAGATCATCAGAACAAACTAAATCTGGCACAAACAGAGCCTTACAAGGACTGTTTCTAGGATCAGACTGGTTCAGCTGAGCCTGACGAACACGGGACTCAATCTCCCAGGAGACAGCAGCAACGATACAGGAGGATGGCATAATGGTTTCTAGCCCGGAACTTGTGTTGTCTGCGGTCAACTGACGGGTGAGGGCGCAAGGCTTGGTATTCTTAGATCCGGGGTGATAAGTGAGTGTGAAGTTGAATCTTCCAAAAACAATGTCCACCTGGCCTGCCGAGAGTTCAGATGATTGGCGGTCTGGATGTAGGCTAGATTTTTGTGATCCGTCCACACAATGAAGGGAAGGACCGAACCCCCTAACCAGGGACACCACTCCTCAAGAGCCAGCTTAACATCCAGGAGTTCCCGCTTACCTATGTCAACATTTCGTCTTTCGGGACAAGAAGGGACAAGGATGGAGCTTCTGATCCGAGGAAGAATGTTGAGACAGGACTTCACCTACCCCGGTGTCAGAAGCGTCCACCTCGAGGACAAACTGGAGTTCTGGGCCTGGCTGGGAAAGGATAGGAGCAGAAGTGAAGCGATGCTTGGATTCCCAGAACACTGCTTATGCCTCAGGGAACCAGTGGAATGGAGTGGAGGTGAGTGGTGATTGGTGAGAGGCGCTGCCAAACGACTGTAGTCACGGATGAATAGTCTATAAAAATTGCCAAACCCTAGGAAACGCTGTAACTGCTTCAGATTCGTGGGCACAGGCCACTCTGTGACTGCCCTAACCTTGGCAGGGTCCATTCGTAGCTGTCCTTGAGCAATAATGTAATCCAATAAGGTCACAGAGGAAACATGAAACTCACATTTCTCAGCCTTAACAAACACCTTATTCTCCAATAGACTTTGGAGAACTTGGTGGACGTGTTGCTAGTGAGCCTCAAGGTCCTTCGAAAAAATAAGAATGTCATCCACATAGACAAAAACAAAACGCCCAATGACACCCCTCAGGACATCATTAACCAGGCTCTTTAAAAAACAGCAGGGGCGTCAGTGAGACCAAAAGGCATAACCAAATACTCGAAATGTCCAAGTGGTGTGTTGAACGCCGTTTACAACTCTTCCCCTTCTCTGATGCGGACAAGGTGGTAGGCATTCTGGAGTTCAAGTTTAGTAAACACTGTGGAACCATGGAGGGGGGTCAAAGTAGCACTGATAAGTGGCAAAGGATACTTGTTCATGACAGTGATCCTATTCAATCCACGGATGTCTATGCATGGTCTCAGTGACCCATCCTTCTTCTTGACAAATTCTTCCATAACCTCTTGCTCGGGCGAGAGAGGTTATACAACCTGCTACTAGGGAGGGGAGCTCCAGGCTGAAGCTCGATAGCACCGTCGTACGGCCGATGGGGCGGCAGAGATGGAGTGTGGTGCTTACTGAATACAGGAGCTAAACCGTGATATTCTGGAGGAACGGAAGACAGGTCTGGGGGTTCTGGAATGGACTGGGGTGCAGACAAGGCAGGAGGAAGGGCAGAATGTAGACAATTAGAATTTCTCAAATGTACTCCAAGTAGTTACCCTCCCGGTGGACCAGTCAGTCTGTGGGTTGTGTAGCTTTAACCATGGATGACCCAGAACCAGAGGTGAATGAGAACAGTCGATGATGTGGAAACTGATCTTTTCCTGGTGATTTCCAGAGAGACGCAGGATAACAGGAACAGTTCTCTCCAAAACACGGAAGAGTAGTTTTCCATTGAGAGTGTTGGCATCCAGAGGTGAAGTGGTAGTGGTGGTGAGTAAAATCCAGAGCAATGTAGTTGGGTGGTGAGATGTGGAACAGGAGACAGGAGCCAGAGACAGAGCAGTAATGAGCAGAGATTGCGATCTGGCAGAATGGAAGTGGCAGGACTGAGTATTTGTTGAGGTCTTGATTATGGAACGAGTTGCAGCTGGTAGGTATCTGCTCTGACTGCAGCACACCTTTCTCCAACCACACAATCACACAGAGAGGGAGAGGGAGAGAGAGAGTACAGGGGGAGTAACTGCAGGTCAAGGAGACACCGGATGAACACCAGAGGGAGTAGCAGGAGCAGATGTGACAATTTATGAGTACATTATCTCTTATACACACACACGCGCGCGAGCACACACCCACACCCACACATAAGCCTGCTGTTGCTGATGAGGCTGCAAGCACAATGGTATCAAAGCCATTTCCCGGTAATAAAACTGAAGAGACTGCCACATTTTCATATATCCTTTTAGATTAACTCCAAGCCTATATAGAGCCAAGAGTTGTTCCTGGTTAGGTTTGAGCATTAAATTAGGCTCTGCATGGGTCAACTCCTGGCCCACTTGACAAAAGCAAAGCCTATAAAAATATCAGTCATTCTGTGAGTCCTTACATAATTCATGTCCAATAAAAAAATTATTTATAAATACAGGTTAGAATATTGTCCTCACTTGTTCTGTCCTGTTCTGTCCTCTGCTGTCCCCTATCCAGTCCTGTCCTTTCCTGTCAGCCTATGTCCTGTTCTGTCCTCTCCTCCCTGCTATCACACCCTTAAACATGAGACCTCCATGTTATCACACCCTTAAACATGAGACCTCCATGTTATCACACCCTTAAACATGAGACCTCCATGTTATCACACCCTTAAACATGAGACCTCCATGTTATCACACCCTTAAACATGAGACCGCCATGTTATCACACCCTTAAACATCAGACCTCCATGTTATCACACCCTTAACCTTTGGAACCCCTCGACAACATTCCGCTAAAAAGGCAGTGCGCGAAATACAAAAAATATTTTTTAGAAATATGTAACTTTCACACATTAACAATTCCAATACAGCAAATGAAAGATAAGCATAATGTTAATCTACCCATCATGTCCGATTTCAAAAATGCTTTACAGCTAAAGCACAACATATGATTATGTTAGGTCATAGCCAAGTCGAAAAAACACACAGCCATTTTTCCAGCCAAAGATAGGAGTCACAAAAATGAGAAATATAGATCAAATGAATCACTAACCTTTGATGATCTTCATCAGATGACACTCATAGGACATCATGTTACACAATACATGTATGTTTTGTTCGATAATGTGCCTATTTATATCCAAAAATCTCAGTTTACATTGGCGCCTTACGTGCAGTAATGTTTTGATTCCAAAACATCCGGTGATTTTGCAGAAATACTCATAATAAACATTGATAAAAGATGCAAGTGTTATCCACAGAATTAAAGATAGACTTCTCCTTTATGCAACCGCTGTGTCAGATTTTTTAAAACTTTATGGAAAAAGCATACCGGGATTTCTTGTTGATTCCAAAATGGCGGATATTCCTCTGGCTGTTTTGGGTTCTGAGCGCCTTTCTCAGAACCCAAAACAGCCAGAGGAATATCCGCCATTTTGGAATCAACAAAGTTAGAAACAACACCATAAATATTCACTTACCTTTGATGATCTTCATCAGAAGGCACTCCCAGGAATCCCAGTTCAACAATAAATGACTGATTTGTTCCATAAAGTTCCATCCCAGTTCAACAATAAATGACTGATTTGTTCCATAAAGTTCCATCATTTATGTTCAAATAGCCAAATAGCGCAGGCACTTCATCCAGACAAAAACTTGAAAAGTTCCCTTACAGTCCTTTAGAAACATGTCAAACGATGTATGGAATCAATCTTTAGGATGTTTTTAACATAAAACATCAATAATGTTCCAACCGGAGAATTCCTTTGTCTTCAGAAAAGCACTGGAACGAGAGGTAACTCTGTCGGGGACGCGCATCATGAGACCAAGGCACTATGCCAGGCCACTGACTCAAAGAGGTCTCATGAGCCCCTCCTTTATAGTAGAATCCTCATTCAAGTTTCTAAAGATGGTTGACATCTTGTGGAAGCCGTAGGAAGTGCAACTTTATCCATATCTCAATGTGTATTCGGTTGGCCAAGCTTTGAAAAACTACAAACCTCAGATGTCCCACTTCCTGGTTGAATTTTTTTCTCAGGTTTTCACCTGCCATATGTCTGTTATACTCACAGACATCATTCAAACAGTTTTAGAAACTTCAGAGTGTTTTCTATCCAATACTAATAATAATATGCATATATTAGCATCTGGGACAGAGTAGGAGGCAGTCGACTCTGGGCACGCTATTCATCCAAAAGTGAAAATGCTGCCCCCTAAACCAGAAAGGTTAAACATCAGACCTCCATGTTATCACACCCTTAAACATGAGACCTCCATGTTATCACATCCTTAAATCAAATCAAATCAAATTGTATTCGTCACATGCTACAAGCCCCAAACCAACAACGCAGTTTAAATAAAATACGGATAAGAATAAGAAATAAAAGTAACAAGTAATTAAAGAGCAGCAGTAAAATAACAATAGCTAGACTATATACAGGGGGGTACCGGTACAGAGTCAATGTGCGGGGTCACTGGTTAGTTGAGGTAATATGTACTTGTAGGTAGAGTTATTAAAGTGACTATGCAAAGATGACAACAGAGAGTAGCAGCGGTGTAAAAGAGGAGGGGGGCGATGCAAATAGTCTGGGTAGTCAATTGATTAGGTGTTCAGGAGTCTTATGGCTTGGGGGTAGAAGCTGTTTAGAAGCCTCTTGGACCTAGACTTGGTGCTCTGGCACCACTTGCTGTGCGGTAGCAGAGAGAACAGTCGATGACTAGGGTGGCTGTAGTCTTTAACAATTTTCCTCTGACACTGCCCGGTTTAGAGGTCCTGGATGGCAGGAAGCTTGGCCACAGTTATGTACTGGGCCATTCGCACTACCCTCTATAGTGCCTTGCGGTCAGAGGCAGAGCAGTTGCCATACCAGGCGGTGATGCAACCAGTTATGGTGCAGCTGTATAAAATTTTGAGGATCTGAGGACCTATGCCAAATCTTTTCAGTCTCCTGAGGGGGAATAGGTTTTGTCGTGCCCTCTTCACGACTGTCTTGGTGTGCTTGGACCATGTTAGTTTGTTGGTGACGTAGACACCAAGGAACTTCAACCTCTCTGTGGTGTCATCGGTAAACTTAATGATGGTGTTTGAGTCAAATCAAATCAAATCAAATTTATTTTATATAGCCCTTCGTACATCAGCTGATATCTCAAAGTGCTGTACAGAAACCCAGCCTAAAACCCCAAACAGCAAGCAATGCAAGTGTAGAAGCACGGTGGCTAGGAAAAACTCCCTAGAAAGGCCAACACCTAGGAAGTCGTGCCTGGCTATGCAGTCATGAGTAAACAGGGAGTACAGGAGGGGGCTGAGCACACACCCCTGATGGGCCCTTGTGTTGAGGATCAGCATGGCGGATGAGTTGTTACTAGAGGTTGACCGATTCATCGGAATGGCCGATTAATTAGGGCCGATTTCAAGTTTTCATAACAATCGGTAATCTGCATTTTTGGAAACCAATTATGTGTCCACGAGGAGACTGCGCTGACTACCTGTTACGCCAGTGCAGCAAGGAGCCAAGGTAAGTTGGTAGCATTAAACTTATCTTATAAAAAACAATCAATCTTAACATAATCACTAGTTAACTACACATGGTTGATGAAATTGCTAGTTTATCTAGCTTGTCCTGCGTTGCATATAATCGATGCGGTGCCTGTTAATTTATCATCGAATCACAGCCTACTTCGCCAAACGGGTGATGATTTAACAAGTGCATTCGCAAAAATAGCACTGTCGTTGCACCAATGTACCTAACCATAAACATCAATGCCTTTCTTAAAAATCAATACAGAAATATATATTTTTAAACATGCATATTTAGTTAATATTACCTGCTAACATGAATGTCTTTTAACTAGGGAAATTGTGTGACATATCTTGCGTTCTGTGCAAGCAGAGTCAGGGTATATGCAGCAGTATATGCAGCCTGGCTTTTTGTGAACTGTGTGAAGACCATTTCTTCCTAACAAAGACTGTAATTAATTTGCCAGAATTGTACATAATTATGACATAACATTGAAGGTTGTGCAATGTAACAACAATATTTAGACTTAGGGATGCCACTTGTTAGATAAAATATGGAACGGTTCCGTATTTCAGTGAAATAATAAACGTTTTGTTTATTATAGTTTCTGGATTTTACCATATTAATGACCTAAGGCTCGTATTTCTGTGTGTTATTATATTATAACTAAGTCTATGATTTGATATGTGATAGAGCAGTCTGACTGAGAGGTGGTAAGTTTCTGCAGGCTCGTAAGCATTCATTCAAACAGCACTTTCCTGCATTTGCCAGCAGCTCTTCGCTGTGCTTCAAGCATTGCGCTGTTTATGACTTCAAGCCTATCAACTCCCGAGATTAGGGTGTCAATACTAAAGTGCCTATAAGAACATCCAATAGTCAAAGGTATATGAAATACCAATAGTGTAGAGAGAAATAGTCCTATAATTCCTATAATAACTACAACCTAAAACTTCTTACCTGGGAATATTGAAGACTCATGTTAAACATGAGACGTCCATGTTATCACACCTTAAACATGAGACGTCCATGTTATCACACCTTAAACATGACATGTCCATGTTATCACACCTTAAACATGAGACCTCCATGTTATCACACCTTAAACATGAGACCTCCATGTTATCACACCTTAAACATGAGTCCATGTTATCACACCTTAAACATGAGACCTCCATGTTATCACACCTTAAACATGAGACCTCCATGTTATCACACCTTAAACATGAGACCTCCATGTTATCACACCTTAAACATGAGACCTCCATGTTATCACACCTTAAACATGAGACCTCCATGTTATCACACCTTAAACATGACATGTCCATGTTATCACACCTTAAACATGAGACCTCCATGTTATCACACCTTAAACATGAGACCTCCATGTTATCACACCTTAAACATGAGACCTCCATGTTATCACACCTTAAACATGACATGTCCATGTTATCACACCTTAAACATGAGACCTCCATGTTATCACACCTTAAACTTGAGACCTCCATGTTATCACACCTTAAACATGAGACCTCCATGTTATCACACCTTAAACATGAGACCTCCATGTTATCACATCTTAAACTTGAGACGTCCATGTTATCACACCTTAAACATGACATGTCCATGTTATCCGATAGCTCCAATCCAGTCCAGCTCTCTAAAGCCTAACAATAATAATCACAGGGATGAGGGTTGTAGTAAAAGGTTTAGCCTCTGATCCATGTCACCCTCTCCTGTCCAAGGAAATTAAGCACAAGCTACACCACTCCGCCCGGGCGAAGTGCCATACATGTACAATTCATGAACCTTTTAAATGGTTAACTAGTGACCCAGGCCTAGTAATAGCATTACTACAACAAGATGACTGAGAAGCTTTGAAGTTCAAAGGGTTTTACAGTTCAGAAACAGAGATGTAGTTTGTTAGACAAGACATCCTATCTAGTGGGACCCCAAACAGACAGGCAGGCAGGCAGGCAGACAGACAGACAGACAGACAGACAGGCAGGCAGGCAGCACAGGCAGGCAGGCAGGCAGGCAGGCAGACAGACAGACAGGCAGACAGGCAGGCAGGCAGGCAGGCAGGCAGGCAGGCAGGCAGACAGACAGACAGACAGACAGGCAGGCAGGCAGGCAGGCAGGCAGACAGACAGACAGACAGACAGACAGACAGGCAGGCAGGCAGGCAGACAGGCAGGCAGGCAGGCAGGCAGGCACAGACAGACAGACAGACAGACAGACAGACAGACAGACAGACAGACAGACAGACAGACAGACAGAAACACACACACACACACCGGCAGCAAAGAGGCATGAGGCCACATGGTCACATGGACAAGGGCCATGCCACTATACCGTCTTCCAACCAAGCCTTGGTTGCATCAGAAGTATGTGTGACTCAGTGCCAACAGCCGAGCCTGATCCTGCCGAACCCACCAGCCCATACCGGCCTAATGTTACTCCTAAATATAGTCCCACTGGTTTTCCCCACCACCAAGCTGTCGAATCGTGGGCATATTTACCCTCTCAAATACTCCTGCCAGCCTACAGGCCAGGGTGGTCAAAATATGATTGTTTTTCATTTGGTTTACTTCATTACTTTAAGTGGGGTTGATTTAGTTTGCCTTGCATATCGGATATGCCATTGCGCTGGGAAAGCTAAATTAAGTTCACCATAAAGTATCTGAAAGAAATCAAATGGCCTCACATAGACCCAGGTTGAGTGAACCAAATGGATTCATTAAACACACTGCGCTGATGCACTACAGACCATTATATACAAGCCTGGAGAAGGAGAGTAAATCATCCATACTGGTCTCTAACCGTAACCTAACCATCTCTGTTCCTGTAAATGATTAGCCATAGAGCCACACCCTTTTCTGCACATTTCCTGCTCTTTGTATAGTGACTGGAGGTCAAGGCAAGGAAAGACTGGAGGTCACGGCCAGCTAGAGCGGAGGTCAAGGCTAGTGGACACAGCAAAAACCAACATTGGGCTTTATCACTTGCATGGGGCTGTGTATTTTTATTTTCCTGTCATTTAAGAACATAGAATAACATATTCATGACAACAATAACAGACCTAGTCACAAATCCCAGGATAGGAGAATATAATAACTTTATTTTCAATAAAACCTACTTAGTGAGACTGTAAGTCACAGTCACATTTCCCATAATATTATGATCAGCTTGAGCAATAGCAAATCTGATCATGACTACAATATTGTTATCTTGCATAATATCTAAAGTCAGCAAAAAAAGAAACGTCCCTTTTTCAGGACCCTGTCTTTCAAAGATAATTCATAAAAATCCAAATAACTTCACAGATCTTCATTGTAAAGGGTTGAAACACTGTTTCCCATGCTTGTTCAATGAACCTTAAACAATTAATGAACAAGCACCTTTGGAACGGTCGTTAAGACACTAACAGCTTACAGACGGTAGGCAATTAAGGTTACAGTTATGAAAACTTAGGACACTAAAGAGGCCTTTCTACTGACTCTGAAAAACACCCAACAAAAGATGCCCAGGGTCCCTGCTCATCTGCGTGAACGTGCCTTAAACATGCTGCAAGGAGGCATGAGGACTGCAGTAAATTGCAATGTCCGTACTGTGAGACGCCTAAGACAGCGCTACAGGGAGACAGGACGGACAGCTGATCATCCTCGCAGTGGCAGACCACGTGTAACAACACCTGCACAGATCGGTACATCTGAACATCACACCTGCGGGACAGGTACAGGATGGCAACAACAACTGCCCGAGTTACACCAGGAACGCACAATCCCTCCATCAGTGCTCAGACTGTCCGCAATAGGCTGAGAGAGGCTGGACTGAGGGCTGGTAGGCCTGTTGTAAGGCAGGTCCTCACCAGACATCACCGGCAACAATGTTGCATGTGCACAAACCCACGTCACTGGACCAGACAGGACTGGCAAAAAGTGCTCTTCACTGACGAGTCACGGTTTTGTCTCACCAGGGGTGATGGTCGGATTAGCGTTTATCGTCGAAGGAATGAGCATTACACAGAGGCCTGTACTCTGGAGCGGGATCGATTTGGAGGTGGAGGGTCCGTCATGGTCTGGGGCGGTGTGTCACAGATCATCGGACTGAACTTGTTGTCAATGCAGGCAATTCTCAACGCTGTGCATAACAGGGAAGACATCCTCATCCCTCATGTGGTACCCTTCCTGCTTGCTCATCCTGACATGACCCTCCAGCATGACAATGCCACCAGCCATACTGCTTGTTCTGTGCATGATTTCCTGCAAAACAGGAATGTCAGTGTTCTTCCATGGTCAGCAAAGAGCCCGGATCTCAATCCCATTGAGCACGTCTGGGAACTGTTGGATCGGAGGGTAAGGGATAGGTCCATTCCCCCCAGAAATGTCCAGAAACTTGCAGGTGCCTTGGTGGAAGAGTGAGACAACATCTCACAGCAAGAACTGGCAAATCTGGTGCAGTACATGAGGAGGAGACGCACTGCAGTACTTAATGCAGCTGGTGGCCACACCAGATACTTACTGTTAATTTTGATTTCAACCCCCCCTTTGTTCATGGACACATTATTCTATTTCTGTTTGTCACATGTCTGTGGAACTTGTTCAGTTTATGTCTCAGTTGTTGAATCTTGTTATCTTCGCACAAATATTTACAAATTTTAAGTTTGCTTAAAATAAATGCAGTTGACAGTGAGAGGACGTTTCTTTTTTTGCTGAGTTTATATGATGTATGCATATCTAATCTCCGTAATCTCGTTCTTGTCCCTATCATCAGTTAAAGCATGGTGATTTGCCTGGAGAGAATTATCATTGTGTTTCACAGCTTAGAGTCAAGCTATTTATCCTGTTGTCTTCTAGGAAGCCAATGATGCCTGACATAGCTCCCGTATCGGCTGGCAAAGGTTTGACATGCAATGGAAGGGGTGGTCTAGGTTTTCAGACGGGGTGTGTGTGTGCGCGCGCATGTGTGCATGTGTGTGTGTGACCGCTATGCTGACTGAGTTCAAGTAACAGGTGGAAAAAATCGGAGCTATACAAATCTAGTGCAGTAGCACTGCACTCCAATTGGACATAGTTCCGGAGTACAGTAGAAGCTAATTGGCTACAGTAAAACGGACTGATTGGACTGAGTTGAGCCACGAGGTGTGACATGAATAGTGACGCTATGGTGAATCCTTTATATGCTAGGCAGAGATGCTCTATCAATGAAGTAGTAAAAGGAGGGGACATTATAGCAATAAGAGAAAAAAATAAAGTTTAAAGGACTTTTCTTTTGAAAGTTAATGTTTCTATAGGGGTTCCTTTCCTTCGTCTAACACCGACGTAGAGTAGTTACTGCTACGGACCAAGATCAAGATATCATCATGAAATTCATTATAGGAATTGGCGGGTAAGTCATATCTAATGAATATTAATATTAAAAACAAGTTTACTATTTTACTATTTGTTATGACGGTAAGAACATAATTCAGCGTTTCTAATATTGATAATACCAAACGTATTTCTGTAGCCGAAATTAATGGTCCACACAAGATCAAGTGGACCGGGGATAATTTATAGAAAATGATGTTCATTGTGTTTTTTAATTATTCTGTCTAGCGTGACCAACGGTGGGAAAACCACTCTAACCAATAAATTGATCCAGGCGTTGCCCAACTGTTGTGTGATACATCAGGATGACTTTTTTAAGGTAAGATGCTTCATCACGTTTATGTCTCTCAGCCCAGAAAGCTTCCTGTTTGAGTAACCACTTTCATTTGATTCATATCATTATTTTAAAGTCATAACATCGTGTTCACTTGTTTTACCATCCGTTTTTAGGATCGAAAACGAACAGATTGTATAGCCTACAGTAGCCTATTTAATTGGAGTTTCAAATAAAGAAAAATTGGCCTTGAACACTTAATATCGCCACCTACTGGTGGCAAGTCAGTAACGGATGACCAGACAGAGCTACCATATTCCACCTGATATAATGTGCTTAACATTGTCTCCTGACGAATCAATGAAAATGTTGAAATGTTTACATCATTTGAAGTTCAAACATTGCATTCACTTTTCATGTAATGCAACAATTGTTTTACTGCATGACAGTTATTAATGTTCATTTGACTTTGAACATTTTCATTCACCCCATAATGATCTGTATACTCTGTGTTGTCAATGTCAACAACTTATTGCAAATTAAGGATCATTTAAAAAAAGGGCTTATTTTTATTTAAATGTCAGTGGATGAATATCGCTGACTGTCAACAGCTGACACCGCGTACCCTCTCCAGTACGACTACAGTGCCCTGCCCACATGTTGAGCAGTTAGGCCATGTGCCAGCAGCATGGTTGGGGTCAATTCCATTTCAATTCAGTCAATTCAGGAATTGGAGTTGGATTTCGGAATTCAGAATTGGAATTTAGAATTGGAATTTAGAATTGGAAATGGAATTTACTTCCTGATCCCATCCCTGGTCTTTACAAGACATTATTTACGGTGCACTGAGGGTGCAGGTTAGCCTTTAGCTGTTTGCCTCAGTGGGGACGCTGGCGTCGTTAACTTAGCTCATATCCAGGTGTGATCAGCACTGACTGGTTACTACTCTGTCATCATCACCTTGAGGTTGCAGCAATGTTTTCTTGGTGACTGTTATTTCAGAAACCCGATCAGATAGAAGTCGGGGAGGACGGCTTTAGACAGTGGGATGGTAAGAGTTGGATTCGCTGTAGGAATGAAAACAAACACTACGAGTAATGTACTCTTTCCCTTTAATTGACATCTTCAAAAGTTCCTCTGATACTTTTGTAATAGACAACAATTTACCTGCAATTTTAAATTCAATTTTTACAAAAATTCTGTGAATGCTACGCCAGTTACTAGAGCTGACTGTTGTGTTCTGAAACACATTGGCTGCTGTGCTGTTTAGTTCCCTGGTGGTGAAGCGTGTCGTTCTGTCTATTCCCTGTTCTCTAGTGATCACATCCCTGGATATGGAGGCCATGGTTAACACTGTGGAGGGATGGCAAGAGAACCCAGTCAAGTTCGCCCGCTCCCACGGCATCTGCGTCACACCTGAAGCAGAGGACTCCATACCTGACAACGGTATCCACATCCTCATTGTGGAAGGGTTTCTGCTCTATAACTACAAGTATGTTGTTTTCCTACAACATTTACATTGACCTGTTAAAGACAACAACATTTTGCCTGAAGTTAGTCTGTCGTTAGACTCTCTCTCTCTGTCTTCCCTTCGAGGACAATAACATTCAATCGTATCTTACTATACACTACTATTGACTTTATCGATGAAAGTTAACTAGTTTTCACAACTCACGCCTTGTTCTGACCACCGTTTGTTTTGTTTCTTGCAGGCCTATTGTTGATGTCTATGACAAAAGCTACTACATTGCCATTCCGAAAGAGGAGTGCAAGAGGAGGAGAAGTACAAGGAACTACACAGTCCCTGACCCCCCTGGTCTGTTTGAAGGACACGTCTGGCCCATGTACCTGAAACACAGGAAAGAGATGGAAGAAAACTACCATGGTATAGGTATGTACTGGACACCACTGCAGAGTTCATGTCATGTTTATTATGATCAATTATTATAATATATGTGTGTATTTCACTTTTCCACTATTTTTACTATGGTTTATAATGACTAAATTTGAGGCATTTTCACCCCTCAGAGTACCTTGATGGCTTGAAACCTAAAGAGGAGATCTACAACCAAGTGTATGAAAACATACAAAACACCCTGCTCAACAACTTATAGGTAAACAAATACATATATTGGATCACTTACATGTACACATATAAATCGGCATTAATGTATTGATTGTTAATAACTGTTATATTTCTCTCTTCCACAGCAGGAAGTTCAAAGACTTGTGTACAAACATGTAAATAATAATGTTGTGGGAAGTGCAACATCAGTCCCAATACTACTGCCTGAAATGAATATGCATATATGTAAATAGTTTAAGGCCTAACTTATTGAGAGAAAAAAAAAACTGAACGGCAGAAGCATTGTATTTTGTATAATCAAATGTAACCTTTTCTAAGATGATTCACCAACTGGAAGTGTTGAAACACATGAAGAACAGGTCTATGTGCTTCCTGTGTTTTCATGGTTAAAAAAAGATCTTCCCACACTGAGAGGAAAGAGTGTGTCTACAACATAAAGAGACCTATGAATCCATCTACTGTGTTCTGTGGTTATTCTCAATCCAATGAACGTTCAGTTTACAGCTTTCTAAACGAGGAAATGTGGCAACACAAGACGAGTATCCAGTAGACTATATTACAGTGAGAGCATTTAGAAGTATTATATTGATACCTACAGAAACATATACAGCTGTTACATCTTCATATCATTTTGTACACTGAAGACAGATTCAAGATCAACACAAATGCTTAGTCTCTGTTTTTGTTGTTGTTTTTTTACATCATTTTACATCAGCTGCTCTGATACCACCCTGAACTGTCATCTGATACCACCCTGAACCATTGTCTGATACCACCCTTATCATCTGATACCACCCTGAACTATTGTCTGATACCACCCTGAACTGTCATCTGATACCACCCTGAACTGTCATCTGATACCACCCTGAACCATTGTCTGATACCACCCTTATCATCTGATACCACCCTGAACTGTCTTCTGATACCACCCTGAACTATTTTCTGATACCACCCTGAACTATTGTCTGATACCACCCTGAACTATTTTCTGATACCACCCTGAAACTATACCAACCTGAACTGTCTTCTGATACCACCCTTATCATCTGATACCACCCTGAACTGTCTTCTGATACCACCCTGAACTGTCATCTGATACCACCCTGAACTATCGTCTGATACCACCCTGAACTGCCGTCTGATACCACCCTTATCATCTGATACCACCCTGAACTGTCATCTGATACCACCCTGAACTATCGTCTGATACCACCCTTATCATCTGAACCTGAACTGTCATCTGATACCACCCTGAACTGTCATCTGATACCACCCTGAACTGTCATCTGATACCACCCTGAACTGTCATCTGATACCACCCTGAACTGTCCTCTGATACCACCCTGAACTGTCATCTGATACCACCCTGAACTGTCATCTGATACCACCCTTTCTGATACCACCCTGAACTATTTTCTGATACCACCCTTGTCATCTGATACCACCCTGAACTGTCCTCTGATACCACCCTGAACTGTCATCTGATACCACCCTGAACTGTCTTCTGATACCTCCCTGAACTGTCATCTGATACCACCCTGAACTATCGTCTGATACCACCCTGAACTGTCATCTGATACCACCCTGAACTGTCATCTGATACCACCCTGAACTGTCGTCTGATACCACCCTTTTAGCATCCAGGAAAAGGGAAAGAAACCAGAACAGAATTTATTCCTGATGAATTTTGAACATTGAACCAAAAACTCTCCACAAACATAAACAACAACAACAAAATCAACAACAAAACTAGCCCTACTGTGATGTAGTCGTAACTACTTCATACTGACACTGTGCCGACCTGCGTAAACGGCCATGTAAATGCAGAGATATCTGGGACATATTCATCAGTGGAAAAGGCTCTCGGTGATTATGAGAGGTTTTACACTCCATGGAAATAGTTAACATCTCTTCTGAAGTTAAATTGAAGCCACCGTAAATCGTTCCCTCCAAGACATTTTTTAAAAAGTTATTCTTTCGTAAAATGCATATTTGATTGTGTTTAGCATTTAACAACAGCGCTCCATCCCATAAATGAGGGGAGGCGGTCAAAACAAACCATTGGTTGTGTTTGTATTTCATCATTCAAAGCCCATCACATCTGTCATCTACAGTTCCTTCTCTCATAAAGGACCTTGCGTGTGGCAACGCACCAAACAGCCATGTCGGTGGTTCTGTTAGCTCATTTGGTTGCAGTTCTTGTACCCAGGGTTCTGGGTTTGAATCCTACTGAATATGTTTTATTTATTTCACCTTTATTTAACCAGGTAGGCTAGTTGAGAACAAGTTCTCATTTGCAACTGCGACCTGGCCAAGAAAAAGCATAGCAGTGTGAACAGACAACACAGAGTTACACATGGAGTAAACAATTAACAAGTCAATAACACAGTAGAAAAAAGGGGAGTCTATATACATTGTGTGCAAAAGGCATGAGGAGGTAGGCGAATAATTACAATTTTGCAGATTAGCACTGGAGTGATAAATGATCAGATGGTCATGTACAGGTAGTGATACTGGTGTGCAAAAGAGCAGAAAAGTAAATAAATAAAAACAGTGTGGGGATGAGGTAGGTGAAAATGGGTGGGCTAATATGTTTTTAAGTGCCACTCGCTTGGGATAAAAAGCATCAGATAAATTATTGTCTGGCGAACAACGGCTGGTCAATGATATCTAATCTATTTACAATATGACCTCAACTATCAAGAAAGTGGGCTTATGTTTTTATCCATGATACTGGTAATGACAGTGTAATTTAATCCTTATAGCTTGTCAACCATGACCTGGAATTTCAATAACTACAATACGGTGTGAACAGCCAACCCAGCAGTCTTCCAGCGGGTGGGTGGTGACCAGCTGGTGTGAGTGGTGACCAGCTGGTGTGGGTGGTGACCAGCGGGTGCTGGGTGGTGACCAGCGGGTGCTGGGTGGTGACCAGCAGGTGTGGGTGGTGACCAGCGGGTGTGGGTGGTGACCAGCGGGTGTGGGTGGTGACCAGCGGGTGCTGGGTGGTGACTAGCGGGTGCTGGGTGGTGACCAGTGGGTGGTGACCAGTGGGTGGTGACCAGCGGGTGTGGGTGGTGACCAGCGGGTGCTGGGTGGTGACCAGCGGGTGCTGGGTGGTGACCAGCAGGTGTGGGTGGTGTCCAGCTGGTGTGGGTGGTGACCAGTGGGTGGTGACCAGCGGGTGTGGGTGGTGACTAGCGGGTGCTGGGTGGTGTCCAGCTGGTGTGGGTGGTTACCAGCGGGTGCTGGGTGGTGACCAGCTGGTGTGGGTGCTGACCAGCTGGTGTGGGTGGTGACCAGCTGGTGTGGGTGGTGACCAGCGGATGCTGGGTGGTGACCAGCTGGTGCTGGGTGGTGACCAGCTGGTGTGGGTGGTGACTAACGGGTGCTGGGTGGTTCCCAGCTGGTGTGGGTGGTGACCAGCTGGTGTGGGTGGTGACCAGCTGGTGTGGGTGGTGACCAGCGGGTGCTGGGTGGTGACTAGCGGGTGCTGGGTGGTGACCAGCTGGTGTGGGTGGTGACCAGCGGGTGCTGAGTGGTGACTAACGGGTGCTGGGTGGTGTCCAGCTGGTGTGGGTGGTGACCAGCTAGTGTGGGTGGTGACCAGCGGGTGGCGACCAGCGGGTTTGGGTGGTAACCAGCTGGTGTGGGGTGGTGACCAGCAGGTGTGGGTGGTGACCAGCTGGTGTGGGGTGGTGACCAGCAGGTGTGGGGTGGTGACCAGCGGGTGTGGGTGGTGACCAGCAGGTGTGGGTGGTGACCAGCTGGTGCTGGGTGGTGACCAGCTGGTGTGGGGTGGTGACCAGCTGGTGTAGGGTGGTGACCAGCTGGTGTGGGGTGGTGACCAGCTGGTGCGGGGAGCTGGGCCTTTTGTCTTGTGACACATAACTGGGAATTTTTTTGGGTGCCTGACGAGGACAAGCTGAGGGTGGCTGGTGGCAGCCTGCTGGTGGGTGTGGTGTGTGTGTGTGTGTGTGTGTGTGTGTGTGTGTGTGTGTGTGTGTGTGTGTGTGTGTGTGTGTGTGTGTGTGTGTGTGTGTGTGTGTGTGTGTGTGTGTGTGTGTGTGTGTGTGTGTGTGTTATATTTAGGCCAGATGCCTTGGGTGTCAGGGGAGTATTATTAGGCCTTGTACAGAGAGGTTCCGGGGGAGGGGTTGTGATCTCTACGTGCCCTCCTGCCTGTCTCACGGCCCTATCTCCTGCACCAGCCAATCAGGCTCTCCAGGCGGACGGAGGCGGAGGCAACAGGGGAAAGGTGAGAACCGGAGAGGCATGCGATCCATGTGCTCCCACGTCACACGACGGCTCCATGGTAACCGGGACATAACCATAGAGTAAAGCCTGTTCTTCCATATTTGGGTTGGAAGGAGGGGAGCCGGGCTGTAAGGCTGTCACACGCTTTGCCCTCCAAATGAGTCAGTCCCCTACTAACCAACTACGCTACGACCCTACTACCCAACTGCCCTACTACACTACCACCCAACTACCCTACTAGACTACCACCCAACTACGCTACTACACTACCACCCAACTACCCTACTACACTACCACTCTACTACCCAACTACGCTACGACCCTACTACCCTACTACCCAACTACGCTACCACCCAACTACCGAACTACCCTACTAGACTACCTCCCTACTATCCAACTACCCTACTACACTACCACCCAACTACCCAACTACCCTACTACACTACCACCCAACTACCCTACTAGACTACCACCCAACTACGCTACGACCCTACTACCCAACTGCCCTACTACACTACCACTCAACCACCCAACTACCCTACTAGACTACCACCCAACTACCAAGCTACCCTGCTACCCAGCTACTCAACTACCCAGCTACCCTCCTACCCAACAACCCTGCTACTCTACTACCACCCAACTACCCTACTACACTACCACTCTACTACCCAACTACGCTACGACCCTACTACCCTACTACCCAACTACACTACCACCCAACTACCCAACTACCCTACTACACTACCACCCAACTACGCTACTACACTACCACCCAACTACCCTACTACACTACCACTCTACTACCCAACTACGCTACAACCCTACTACCCAACTACCCTACTACACTACCACTCAACTACCCAACTACCCTACTACACTACCACCCAACTACCCTACTAGACTACCACCCAACTACGCTACGACCCTACTACCCAACTGCCCTACTACACTACCACTCAACCACCCAACTACCCTACTAGACTACCACCCAACTACCAAGCTACCCTGCTACCCAGCTACTCAACTACCCAGCTACCCTCCTACCCAACAACCCTGCTACTCTACTACCCTGCTACCCAGCTACTCAACTACCCAGCTACCCTCCTACCCAACTACCCTACTACCTAACTACCCAACTGCCCTACTTCCCAACTACTCTACTACCCTGCTTCCCTACCACCCACTACCCTAGTACCTAACTACCCAACAACCCAATTACCAACTCCAAAGACATGTGAGCATTTTTGATGATGCTACTGCTGTTTTGTGTCTAGGCTGGGTTACTTTAAAGCAATTTGTGACAACTGCTGATGTAAAAAGGGCTTCATAAATACATATGAACTTTGATTGAATTTAAATACATGGAATCCTTTTGACAAGCATAACATGATGAACCCAAATGTCATTCACCAGACACTACCTCCTATGCACAGTTGCCTGGTAACAAAGTTAGATATCCCAAAATTGTGGCAACATTTTGTGACCTTAGGCCAGGGGTCTCCAATAGCTAGCTACCAGTAGCTCACAGGCCAACTACCAGTAGCTCACAGGCCAACTACCAGTCGCTCACAGGGCAACTACCAGTAGCTCTCAGGCCAACTACCAGTAGCTCACAGGGCAACTACCAGTAGCTCTCAGGCCAACTACCAGTAGCTCTCAGGCCAACTACCAGTAGCTTGCAAGCCAGTAGCTTGCCAGCCAACTACCAGTAGCTCGCAGGCCAACTACCAGTAGCTCGCAGGCCAACTACCAGTAGCTCGCAGGCCAACTACCACTAACTCACAGGCCAACTACCAGTAGCTCACAGGCCAACTACCAGTAGGCTACCAGGCCAACTACCAGTAGCTCGCAGGCCAACTACCACTAACTCACAGGCCAACTACCAGTAGCTCACAGGCCAACTACCAGTAGCTCGCAGGCCAACTACCAGTAGCTCGCAGGCCAACTACCAGTAGCTCGCAGGCCAACTACCAGTAGCTCGCAGGCAAACTACCACTAACTCGCAGGCCAACTACCAGTAGCTCGCAGGCCAACTACCAGTAGCTCACAGGCCAACTACCACTAGCTTGCAGACCAACTACCAGTAGCTCGCAGGCCAACTACCAGTAGCTCGCAGGCCAAGCTCGCAGGCCAACTACCAGTAGCTCGCAGGCCAACTACCAGTAGCTCACAGGCCAACTACCACTAGCTCGCAGGCCAACTATCAGTAGCTCGCAGGCCAACTACCACTAACTCGCAGGCCAACTACCAGTAACTCGCAGGCCAACTACCAGTAGCTCACAGGCCAACTACCACTAGCTTGCAGACCAACTACCAGTAGCTCGCAGGCCAACTACCAGTAGCTCGCAGGCCAACTACGAGGAGCTCGCAGGCAAACTACCAGTAGCTCGCAGGCCAACTACCAGTAGCTCGCAGGCCAACTACCAGTAGCTCGCAAGCTAACTACCAGTAGCTCGCAGGCCAACTACCAGTAGCTCGCAGGCCAACTACCAGTAGCTCGCAGGCCAACTACCAGTAGCTCGCCAAACAATTATGAAGGTAAATGTATTTTTTATGTGTACCTCCAAACACTGTCATGAACTAATCTCACAAGTATCAGACACCTCAAGCTCTGAGCTACTAACCCAAAAAAATACACACTGATGTTTTTCTTTACCCTAAAAAAATGTTATTCTGATGTGATTTAAGTATTGACACTGACTTATAGCATCCAATTTAATTGTTTCTTTATGAATACTTTTATTTGAATACTTTCTTTATGAATACTTTTAATTGAATACTGAAAAACGTTTTTTTTTTTTATCCCACACCAGAACCGAATAAAACCAAGATAGGAAAAATTTGCAGTAGCTCAAAAAGTTTCATAATTAAAAAGTAGGTCTTATGATAGAAAAGGTTGGAGACCCCTGACTTAGGACATACCCAGTTCTGTTTAATTTACCACTGTGCTGTTAGATAATCAAGGCTGTATAGGGCAAAGGACATTAGTTATGAGTTGGCCCTTTCCATAGAACCTGATCTTGAGCCATATGCACGGGGGATATTTGGCACAACTTTGGCAGAAACTCTGTCTGGTTTTTGACAGTTAAATTGATGGCATCCAACGGGATCAACTTCACTAAGGTAAAAGAAGTAAGTCACACACACACACACACATTCTACTAAGCTCTATGTAATTGTTTTAAGAAAGTCATACCAAGGACCATTTAGCTATTTGATTTTGAATTCCAAGACCCCTTGAAGTATCACTTTTTTCTTTTTCTTTTTTTACAAATAATTTGATTAAAAAAATATGTTTGGCCTTTCTGCTATTAGCCCATGCAAACGCATTGAACAACAGATTCACTACATGGATCAAAAGACAGTCCCCCCAAAAAATCCAAAGGAAATTTGTTCTGAAGTGTCTGTCCTATATCAGAGATATATAAGAAAATCGGGAAACATATATACATATATACATGTTTTCTTGTACATGTATTTAACCCCTTACTTTTTGCCACCAAACACTCTCCATATATACTGTACTTCCTGTAATTTTTTAAAGTGGCACCAGGAGACCTTAAAACGAGTCTTGTGAGGCCTGTGGGCGTCCGAGAGCAAAATGACACGTACGAGTTTGTGAGAATCTCACCTTTACACAGAGAGGTCATATCAGTGTGTAAATGTCCGGACGCTACAGACAGAAGTTTGGTAGATTGGCTGTACAGAAATTCAGACGAGTCCCAAGACACTTGTGGGGGGGGGGGGGGTCGTAGAGCAAAACGGAAACCAACATCCTGTTCATGAGTCTGATCTTTCCATAGAGGGGTTATAATAGTTTGTAGGCCAAACCGTTCAGACTCTACAGGCAATTTTGACCGATTTTCGAGATGTCTCATGGTCTGACAAACACCACTCTGGCTTATTTGTATTATGCTAAGTAGATTTCCACGGGGGCGCGGACATTGTCTGTAGTTTTTATATATATATATATATATATATATAGAGAGAGAGAGAGAGAGAGATATTTTACTTCCTAAATTTCCCAAACACTTTCCTAGACTTGTGTAGGATGATAAATACTGTTGTTTTTTTGGGGTTTTTTAATCGCTTTGGTAGTATTTTCAAAACATTTAGTTCAAAACTCCAAACTGGTAACATTTGTAATAATGCAGCCAGTCTAACATTCAAAACCTTTCATTGTGCATTGATTTTGTTTGTAGACATCTTTCACCACACAACCATTGATCCAAAATATACTTTACTGTGAAATATAATGAGCGCATTGGTTTACTCACCTTAACACAACATAATGAAATCTCCTCAATTTAGTTCATTTAACAACCAGTTTATCCAATAGCAAAACATTTAAAATGCATGTTTCAAAATTACCCTTTGAATGTAGTATGCGACAGTAGTGTACCATTAAACCCATTAAAACATTAAAATTGACTGTCCATCATTTCTATCACAGGTGTGATCACTGAAGACATCTTTCACAATGCAATCAAATGAAAGCGAAGAAAGCAACACATTTTTTTTATCTGGCATTAGTTTACATCAAGTTCACATTTGGGGTGGCAGTGTAGCCTAGTGGTTAGAGCATTGGACTAGTAACCAAAAGGTTGCAAGTTCAAATCCCCGAGCTGACAAGGTACAAAATCTGTCATTCTGCCCCTGAACAGGCAGTTAACCCACTGTTCCTAGGCCTTCATTGAAAATAAGAATTTGTTCTTAACTGTCTTGCCTAGTAAAATAAAGATAAAAAAAGCCTGTCTTGAGCATTTGGCCATAGGTTCTCCTCGAAATCACAGTAAATATACCAACTGGTCATGCACCTGGGAAAAACCTTTTGGAATGTGTCGTAGTCCAGCCTGACATAGGTCTGGATTGAATTCATTGCATGCCTCATCCGTGCCCTGAGGGAGGTTGGTACACCCATGGGAATGGCAATCAGAACATCTTCCACCTGTACAGTCATTGTGTATTGTATTTTACAGTGTTGTATTGTAGCGGTCCTGTACGTGGCCCAGTTCATTAGAGCATGGCACTAGCAACACTAGAGTTGTGGGTTCGATTCCCGCTGAGGTCACATACCAAAACTTTGTGGACTGTTGTTGTCCCCGTTTGATGAAAAAGTGACTGTGTGATTTTGTACGTTGTAATTAGTCAATTGAAAATGTGCTTAAGAGTTTTCAAACAACTGTCCTTTTGATGATCTGTTTTGAGTTTTGTACTAAGTTGTCAAAATGTACCACATACCTGTGAAAATTTCACCAAAGCAATAAAAACAACTTGCAATACAGCAATAGTCTTGGCACTTTTCATCATATTATTGGTGCTGTATTATGGAATGATTAAAGAAACATAGAAACGTGCATGGCAACCGAACAACTACAATCATGTGTAACCGATGTAACCGATGTGCGAGTTAGCGGTGGTGCGCGCTAATAGCGTTTCGATCGGTGACGTCACTCGCTCTAAGACCTTGAAGTAGTTGTTCCCCCTTTGCTCTGCCAGGGCCGCGGCTTTTGTGGAGAGATGGGTAACGATGCTTCGTGGGTGTTAGTTGTCTGTGTGTGCAGGGGGTGAGGGAACGGACGAAAGTTATACTGTTACACAGGCCTACTACAGTGCTTGAAAGGCAATTTCAATAGATCCATTATTAACTATATATGACTGTGTTATTAATAACTGTAAAAACTATACATAAACGTTAATAATTAAAGTTAGACTTAAAAGGTGATACATAGGCCTAAGTGTTTATATGAATGATAATAGCCATCACACTATCTGTGTCACAACAGAGTATCACGAGGATTAGTTGCCACATGTCGGTTATCAAAGCAAGGACACGCCATCATAAAACGCCCCCCTGGCAAAGCAACATATTAGTTACAACTAGAGGTAAAGTTCATTGCCTGGAATATCATTTTATGACGTCTGGTCCACGCGAGGTTGCTGGCGCCTTAATTGGGGAGGAAGGGCTCGTGGTAATGGCTGGAGCGAAATTTGTGGAATGACAAGGTTGTTTGATACCATTCCAGCCATTATTATGAGCCGTTGTCCCCTCAGCAGCCTCCACTGGTCTGGTCACGTTCGGAGTCAATTAAAGGTACACCCTATTGCCAGATGAAACCGTGAAACCAAATGAATCCAAATCGTCCCACTGACCTTGGTATGTAGCCTAATATAGAAGTGATAGGCCTACATGTCTTACTGAAAACCTGTCATGTCGCTGTCAACGTTAGTGTTGGCTTTCAAATGCCATCAGTGTGAGCTGAAAACTGTCCACTTGCAATGTCAATTTTAGATAGGGGCAGTGGTAGTATTAGTATATATATTTTTCTTAAAATCAAAATAGATGTTTTTTTGGCCTGAATAAAAAACGTCAAACATGCGCGTCTGGTCATTCACTTAAGAGAAGCCATCCGAGGGTTACAAGTAAACATGTTTAGGTGAATAGACAACGGCTAGCATATTACATATAGCCTATTCCTCAAATGTCGTTCTTTCACTTTGGAACCGGAAGAATATACGTTCACCTGCAGACACGTCTTCATTAGCCTACATAAACCACTACAACATGAATATGAGCGTGCTTCAGCTCATGACAAAATGGAAAAACACTCGAAGGCAGAACTTGGCACTGAGTGACCGGTCAAGCAATAACAGACCGTGGAGCATAGACCGAAAACATGACGTTTGTAGGCTACAGTATACGATCTTTCTCAAGGAATATATCGGTCTTTTGTTGTTTTGTCTCACCTTGAAGTTTGTCTTCCCGTGATGTGATCTGTAGTAATGTTATGGTGACCCCGTCATACCCTCCGGGTTTATCAATTAGATGTATACTCCGCATGATATGTCTTCTGGTGTCACAGTAACGGGAAGGAAAACAGGTGTATTCCTTTGTGGGTTTCTTGTGGTATAACCATTATAGACCTTCATCTTCGTTTAATCGCACAAGAATCAAAGATTCTGAGGAGCCCTGGGATACCTAGATTTATGGAATGAGATATATTCAAAGCGTACAACAATTAGTTTTTATTCGGCCAGCATCACAAGGGGAAGTCTAACTAACAGGTGTTTTAATATGAAAGCAACCCGAAGAGCAACAACAACAAAAATATTTCAAATCCTTTTATTAAAAAAAAAACACTATTTAATTTAAAACAGATAGGCTATTGTTCAAGTGGCAACAGTTTGTTGTGATTTGTTCACTTTCTTTTGTTTAATACTTTTTTTGTTCACTAGTTTTTTTCACTTCAGACACACAAGTAAAGACTCAATATAGCATATATACTTACTGTCTATACTTTGTATCTGTCCTGCTCGAGAGGGGAAATCTGTGCCAAACCCGTTGCAAGGCGCCGCCGGTCTTATACTGGCTCGGTGAGCGGAGCGTTCCCTGGCTCTATTCTAGAACGTCCCACCAGGTATCGGGTTTCTGACTAATCATAGCCACCAGACAGACAGAGACAGTCGTTGAGCTTTTGCCCTATTTGGAGCGTGGCTACATTTACTAAGTCCTGAATATCCGATATACACACTTGCCAGCACTTCTCTCTCCTTGTGACCCATATACAGTATGTTCCAGTCAATTGTTTGAACCAACAACAAACGTTCTTACTGCTGAGTGTTTTTTTCTCTCGCATTGTTGTTATATGCCAGTTCATTTTGACAGAAAGCACACTATACTGGCCAGTAGGCTACCCTACAAAATACAATTTACACACGGTTTTCGCACAGCCTTCTTCTGGTCTCCCCAAGTTGCCAGATGGCCAATAGCCAAATGTCATATGAGTGATACTGTATATCTGAGGTACCATATCAAAAATATTGTTCCCATTAAAATGTGTCCACACACCCCGTGTACTACTATTTATAGGCTATGTGTCAAGCATAAAGAACAAGAAATACTTCATTGATTTGATTTGGAAACCTACAGGACACCTACAGCACCCAATGTCACAGGAAGGCCAAAAAGATCATCAAGGACAACAACGGCCTGTTCACCCCGCTATCGCCCAGAAGGCGAGGTCAGTACAGGTGCATCAAAGCTGGGACAGAGAGACTGAACACTTCTATCTCAAGTCCATCAGACTGTTAAATAGCCATCACTAGCACATTAGAGGCTGCTGCCCTATATACATAGACTTGAAATCACTGGCCACTTTAATAAATGGAACACTTGTCACTTTAATAGTGGTTACATATTTTGCATTACTCATCTCATATGTATAGACTGTATTCTATTATATTCTACTGTATCTTAGTCTATGCTGCTCTGACATTGCTCTTCCATATATTTATATATAGTTAATTCTATTTCTTTACTTTAGATTTGTGTGTATTGGGTATATGTTGTGGAATTGTTAGATATTACTTGTTAGATATTACTTCACTGTCGGGGCTAGAAACACAAGCATTTCGCTACACTCGCATTAACATCTGCTATACACCTGTATATGGCCAATAGAATTTGATTTGATTTGATTATACGTCAATATGCTCTGAAATACAGATGCACACTGCCACCCCATGGCCTAACCATGACAGCCTGAAACACAGATGCACACTGCCACCCCATGGCTGAAATACATGCTCTGAAATACATGCTCTGAAATACAGATGCACACTGCCACCCCATGGCCATGCTCTGAAATACAGATGCACACTGCCACCCCATGGCCATGCTCTGAAATACAGATGCACACTGCCACCCCATGGCCATGCTCTGAAATACAGATGCACACTGCCACCCCATGGCCATGCTCTGAAATACAGATGCACACTGCCACCCCATGGCCATGCTCTGAAATACAGATGCACACTGCCACCCCATGGCCATGCTCTGAAATACAGATGCACACTGCCACCCCATGGCCATGCCCTGAAATACAGATGCACACTGCCACCCCATGGCCATGCTCTGAAATACAGATGCACACTGCCACCGCATGGCCATGCTCTGAAATACAGATGCACACTGCCACCCCATGGCCATGCCCTGAAATACAGATGTTTATTCAAGTGTACAGACAGAGGGTTGAGAGATGGTCAAATTTAGAGATGTCATGTCAGCATTTAGAGATGTAGTAGCCTACCAATGTCGTTCACAATGACAGATTCATTGAGACATTTGTCATTCTGTGATTAGGCTTAACAAATTGTTAAAAAGGAAGATGGATCCCCTGAAGAAAAGGTATAAGATGTTGTAGCCAATCAGGGAAATTGATATTGAATTTATTGAATTTATTTGGAACAATTTACAGCATTCCACATGTGTTTATTATATAGTTTACCAAATTGTATATCTTTATTCATAGGGACAGTAGGCTTGTTGAGTGCAATTGTTATATCTCATGGTGGATACAGAGTAGCCAACCTGGTCTCAGAGCATTTCATATTATTCTGTATGTAAATCCAGAATCTCAATTTAGTATGATACAGTATGTTATGTTTGGTATGTTATGTATTAATTTGTGGATGTTTCTCACCCATTTTGTATGATATGTTACGAATTACAATTTGTACTATATGTTACAAATTTGCAAACTGTACAAAATGTTATACATTTGCTAAACATATTTTAAGTTATGAATTTGCAAAATGTATGATATTTTATGAATTCTAGCTAGCTGGCTAACGTTAGCTAGCCTAGGGGTTAGGGGTTAGGTTTAAGGTTAGGGTTAAGTTTAGGAGTTAGTGGATGGGGAAGGGTTGAAGGGTTAAAGGGTTTAGTTTAGAGTTTGGGGGAAGGATTAGCTAACATGCTAAGCAGTTACAGAGTAGCTAAAATGTAGTAAGTAGCTGAAAAGTTGCTAAAGAGCTAAAATGCTAAAGTTGTCCATGAGTTGTACTCACAAACTTTCGGTTGCAGACTTTCGCATTATACACCCACCCATCCACCCCAACCAACCAGTTAACTAGACATTCACATTATACGCCCACCCATCCACCCCAACCAACCAGTTAACTAGACATTCACATTATACGCACACCCATCCACCCCAACCAACCAGTTAATAGACATTCACCCCAACCCCCAACCAGTTAACTAGACATTCACATTAGTTAACTAGACATTCACACCCATCCACCCCAACCAACCAGTTAACTAGACATTCACATTATACGCCCACCCATCCACCCCAACCAACCAGTTAACTAGACATTCACATTATACGCCCACCCATCCACCCCAACCAACCAGTTAACTAGACATTCACGTTATACGCCCACCCATCCACCCCAACCAACCCCACCCATCCACCCCAACCAACCAGTTAACTAGACATTCACGTACGCCCACCCATCCACCCCAACCAACCAGTTAACTAGCCCACCCATCCACCCCAACCAACCAGTTAACTAGACATTCACGCCCACCCATCCACCCCAACCAACCAGTTAACTAGACATTCCACGCCCACTCATCCACCCCAACCAACCAGTTAACTAGACATACGCCCACCCATCCACCCCAACCAACCAGTTAACTAGACATTCACATTACGCCCACTCATCCACCCCAACCAACCAGTTAACTAGACATCCACCCCATCCACCCCAACCAGTTAACTAGACATTCACATTATACGCCCACCCATCCACCCCAACCAACCAGTTAACTAGACATTCAGGTTATATGCTCAACCATCCACCCTGACCAACCACCCTACTTTTGTTTTGCCTTAAGTAACCATTTGTTTTATATAACCATACCAAACGTATTATATCATACGAATTTGAATATCCCGGATCAACGTTTACTATGTTACGTCTAATCTATGAGACCAGGTTGGGATAGCCTACTGACTGACTTCCCACTGTGCACAGACATCAGATTAACGTTTAGTTTTGATTTACATTTGGTTGAGTTATCAACTAACGTGAATTCAACGTGAAATCAACGACAATGTTCATCCTGTCATTGGAGTTAGGTTAAAAGTTGGGTTAAAAAAATAAGAGATTCCCTAACTTTGATGACTTTTAAGAAAAAAATTGCCAACATGATAAGAGAAAATAACCGTCAAATAAAGTACTGCTTTTTATATAGATTACTTGCATTGAAATAATGCCCAAGTTGATCATGAGAAACACACAAAAGTGGCGTTGCTATTCAGATGACCCTAGATGACACCAGTGCGTAAAGTTTGCTAAGTAAACTCTAGGCTTGTGTAAGCTACGTAATAAGGCTTGTGTAACTGAACTGCACAGTGAGGAAAGAGTTAAGTATTTTCTCTCGAACCTCAGGCTTTCTGTGCATGCTTAAGTAAACTAGCCCGTTTTGATAAATGGCTGAGAAATTCAAGCTTCCTGACCTCTCCAACCATCAGTAGTGCCGCACACAGAGAAAACAGGCAGGCTATGCCGCATATTCACTGGAACGGAAAGTGCACGCGCTCCTCCTTAGAACTTTGAACTCCTCCACAGAACCATCTTAGCCTATTCTGTGCAATACAAATGTCATACACGTAGGCTTATTGATTAATGTTGTAGTTAATGAGTTCTAGAGAGGGTTTAGTACGTTTAAATGATCAGTTATGGCGAAGTGGTCTGTTTTACTCTTCTACCTCCTCCAAGGACTGGTTCATCTCATTACCGGGCAGCAGCAGCCGCCACGCGAACGACAGGGGCCTTGGCGACAGAGGATTCAGTGGGAGAATAACGGTAAGGTGTACAGTTTGATGAGCACCGGGTCAGAGTATCAACCACCGGCGCGGCCGAGAAGCCAATCCAGAGTCTACATGAGCACTGGGAGGGATGGCACCGGTCAGACGCAGCCTGGAACGCGGGAAGGCACAATGGCGCACAGAAGACCTGGACCAATCGAATCGAACGTAGGTGGACATTTACGGGACCAAACCAACAACGTTCTAGATCCTGCATCAGCACATTTAGGACATGATAGTAGACAGTATCTGGTACCCAATGCTCGCCAGTCAGGGGCCAGGTCGCAGCCCGAGGTGCCATACCGAGCGGGAGTGGCGGGGTCCCCTGGCGCACGGCGCTACTCACCAGAGAACACTTACCGTGTAAACGCCTCGGTCCCTGGGCTGCTCCCCGAGTTCTCCGGTAGCGGCGTACCGAGGAGAGGAACCCCTGTCACTCAGGATGTTACCTGGGATGCTCGCTCGGGGCTTCCCGCCTCTTCATCCCGAGGCATGGAGGTAGTGCCTGTACCGGGCGTAGAATACCAAGAGATGCGCGCGGAGCCCGGTGCATCCATCTCCAGGCAACCCGCACTAACGGATAATTCCAACGCACGTTATGTCATCCCTAACCGGAGGGGTACTCCTCCAGGACCCGGACCCGTTAACGCTGCTGAGACATCGAATGAGGCAGCAAGTAATGGCGAGGACATGGTCTCGGACGACCCTCGGAACCCGTTTAAAAACCACCGGAATTCCGTCTTCTACAACATGTATTCCTCCAGAGGCAGAACGCCCGTAGCACGCACGCGGCGGCCGCGTCCCCCGGCGTCCGTCCCCGGCACTAGATATTTTCAGAATGGTATGTAATTGGCGCATAAAAGTGTAAACGCTACAGTGACAACCGTTATATGTGCTTGTACGGCTTATGTGATGGCATTGTCTCTCTTTAGGGCTCCCAGATCTCGTCCCAGACCCGTATGCCATCCAGGCAGGTGCATACATCCAGCGGATGCAGATGTACTCGCTGCGCTGTGCGGCCGAGGAGAACTGTTTGGCGAGGTACGTTATACTGTAGTTGCCCAACTGGCTTTGTGCGCAATTTTTTCACAGCATATGTTCTCTATTTGTCTTCATCCGCGAAACACTTTGAGAAAAAAAGTCTGCATTATCCCATTGTCTCTTCAATTCCTGAAATGTGTGGTTACTGTACATAATGCCTTCAATTGGTAGTTTGCCACTCAATAGGCAACATAAAAAGGATGTCACATAGGTACTTCCGTTTTGCACTGCCAATAAACTTAAAACATACTCATTTTTTACAATTGTAAACGATTACCTTATCAGATATAATATGACAGTTAATGAATCTTTCCCTGAATGGTCTGTCCCAGGTCAGCGAGCACAGCAAGGGACATAGACTACAGAGTACTGCTCCGCTTCCCCCAGAAAGTCAAGAACCAGGGCACCACTGACTTCCTTCCTGTTAAACCGAGACACCAGTGGGAATGGCACAGCTGTCACCAGTGAGTAAATATATTCCCATTGCATATAGGAAGTAGAAATGACTAGCTATTTGTCTCAGGTCTTCCTCACTCGTGACAGGCAATGGCAGCTGGCCAGATGCACTTATAACAACTGTATATGTATGTATGGGGAAACTTCAGAGGATAGATTAGACCAGTTCCTTTTTTTGTAGAACCTGAATTTTTACTTAATCCAGATCATTGTACATCATTATTCCTGTACCCTGTCTCTCTCCCCTCTCTCTCCTCTCCTTTATCGCTCCTCTCCTCTCTCATGTCTCTCTCCTCTCCTGTCTCTCTCCCCTCTCTCTCCTCTCCTTTATCGCTCCTCTCCTCTCTCATGTCTCTCTCCTCTCCTGTCTCTCTCCCCTCTCTCTCCTCTCTCCTTTATCGCTCCTCTCCTCTCTCATGTCTCTCTCCTCTCCTGTCTCTCTCCCCTCTCTCTCCTCTCTCCTTTATCGCTCATCTCCTCTCTCCTGTCTCTCTCACCTCTCTCTCCTCTCTCCTTTATCGCTCCTCTCCTCTCTCTTGTCTCTCTCCTCTCCTGTCTCTCTCTCACTCTCTCCTTTTTATCGCTCTCTCTCCTCTCTCCTGTCTCTCTCCCCTCTCTCTCTCCTTTATCGCTCATCTCCTCTCTCCTGTCTCTCTCCTTTATCGCTCATCTCCTCTCTCCTGTCTCTCTCCTCTCTCCTTTATCGCTCCTCTCTCCTTTATTGCTCCTCTCCTGTCTCTCTCACCTCTCTCTCCTCTCTCCTGTCTCTCTCCTCTCTCCTTTATCGCTCCTCTCCTCTCTCCTTTATCGCTCCTCTCCTCTCTCCTCTCCTTTCTCGCTCTCTCCCCTCTCTCTCCTCCTCCTTTATTGCTCCTCCTCCTCTCTCCTTTATCTCTCCTCTCCTCTCTCCTTTATCGCTCCTCTCCTCTCCTTTATCGCTCCTCCTCCTTATCCTTTATCTCCCTCCTCTCTCCTTTATCGCTCCTCTCCTCTCTCCTTTATCGCTCCTCTCCTCTCTCCTTTATCGCTCCTCTCCTCTCTCCTTTATCGCTCCTCTCCTCTCTCCTTTATCTCCTTCCTCTCTCCTGTCTCTCTCCTCTCTCCTTTATCGCTCCTCTCCTCTCTCCTTTATCACTCCTCTCCTCTCTCCTGTCTCTCTCCTCTCTCCATTATCGCTCCTCTCCTCTCTCCTTTATCACTCCTCTCCTCTCTCCTGTCTCTTTCCTCTCTCCTTTATCGCTCCTCTCCTCTCTCCTTTATCGCTCCTCTCCTCTCTCCTCTCTCCTGTCTCTCTCCTCTCCTCTCCTCTCTCCTCCTTTATCGCTCCTCTCCTCTCTCCTTTCTCTCCTCCTCCTGTCTCTCTCCTCCTTTATCGCTCCTCTCCTCTCTCCTTTATCGCTCCTCTCCTCTCTCCTTTATCGCTCCTCTCCACTCTCCTTTATCGCTCCTCTCCTCTCTCCTTTATCGCTCCTCTCCTCTCTCCTTTATCGCTCCTCTCCTCTCTCCTGTCTCTCTCCTCTCTCCTTTATCGCTCCTCTCCTCTCTCCTTTATCACTCCTCTCCTCTCTCTCTCCCCTCTCTCCTCCTCCTCTCTCTCTCCTTTATCACTCCTCTCCTCTCTCCTGTCTCTTTCCTCTCCTTTATCTCTCTCCTCTCTCCTTTATCACTCCTCTCCTCTCTCCTGTCTCTTTCCTCTCTCCTTTATCCTCTCCTCTCCTTTATCACTCCTCTCCCTCTCCTGTCTCTCTCCTCTCTCCTTTATCGCTCCTCTCCTCTCTCCTTTATCTCTCCTTTATCTCCTCTCTCTTTATGTCTCCTCTCTCCTGTCTCTTTCTCCTCCTGTCTCCTGTCACTCTCCTCTCTCCTTTATCGCTCCTCTCCTCTCTCCTGTCTCTCTCCTCTCTCCTTTATTGCTCCTCTCCTCTCTCCTTTGTCTCTCCCTCTCCTCTCTCTCCTCTCCTTTATCGCTCCTCTCCTCTCTCTTTATCGCTCCTCTCCTCTCTCCTTTATCTCCCTCTCTCCTCTCTCCTTTATCTCTCTCTCCTCTCTCCTATCTCCTCTCCTCTCTCCTTTATCTCCTCTCCACTCTCCTTTATCCTCCTCTCTCTCCTCCTTTATCGCTCCTCTTCTCTCCTTTGTCACTCTCTCCCTCCTCCTTTATCACTCCTCTCCACTCTCCTTTATCGCTCCTCTCCTCTCTCCTTTATCGCTCCTCTCCTCTCTCCTGTCCTCTCCTCTCTCTCTCATTATTCTTCCTCTCTCCTTTATTGCTCCTCTCCTCTCTCCTCTCTCTCTCCTCTCTCCTTTATCGCTCCTCTCCCTGTCTCTCTCCTGTCTCTCTCTCTCCTTTATCGGTCTTATCCCTCTCTGTCCTCTCCTCCCTCTCACTCCTCTCTCCTTTATTGCTCCTCTCCTGTCTCTCTACCTCTCTGACTCCTTTATCGTGACAACTCTCATCTCTCTTGTCTGAGGGACACAAGGCCCTGTCTCCTGTCTGGAGGACTTTATGTGATGCTGGATTTCTCCTGCCTGCACCGCCCATTTATTGGTTAGTTCTCTTGCTCCTACACAGGTTAGTTCTACACCCTCTCTCCTCCTCACAGGTCTAGTTCTGCACCTCTCCTCTCCAGGTCCTCTCTCCTGTCTCAGCTCCATTCTCCTGTCTCTCTCCAGGTTAGTTCTCACTCTCCCCTCTTTCTCCTCTAGTCCTGTCACTTGCCCGGTCACCTCCTCTCCTGTCTCACAGCCCTCTCATGGTTAGTTCTTCACCTCTCATTCTCTCTTAGTTCTCCACCGCTCTACACTCTCTGTCTCTCTCTCCGGTCTCCCCCTCTATGTCCTCTCCCAGACACTACCACAGTATGGATGCCTTCAGTAGCTATGACCTGCTCGATGTGACAACAGGAAGGAAGGTAGCTGAGGGACACAAGGCCAGCTTCTGTCTGGAGGACACAGGATGTGATGCTGGATTTAGACGCAGATATGCCTGCACCGCCCATACACAGGTTAGTTCTGCACCGCCCATACACAGGTTAGTTCTACACCGCCCATACACAGGTAAGTTCTGCACCGCTCATACACAGGTTAGTTCTACACCGCCCATACACAGGTTAGTTCTACACCGCCCATACACAGGTTAGTTCTACACCGCTCATACACAGGTTAGTTCTGCACAGCCCATACACAGGTTAGTTCTGCACCGCCCATACACAGGTTAGTTCTGCACAGCCCATACACAGGTTAGTTCTACACCGCCCATACACAGGTTAGTTCTACACCGCCCATACACAGGTAAGTTCTACACCGCCCATACACAGGTTAGTTCTGCACCGCTCATACACAGGTTAGTTCTACACCGCCCATACACAGGTTAGTTCTGCACTGCCCATACACAGGTAAGTTCTGCACCGCTCATACACAGGTTAGTTCTACACCGCCCATACACAGGTTAGTTCTGCACAGCCCATACACAGGTTAGTTCTGCACTGCCCATACACAGGTAAGTTCTGCACAGCCCATACACAGGTTAGTTCTGCACAGCCCATACACAGGTTAGTTCTACACCGCCCATACACAGGTAAGTTCTACACCGCCCATACACAGGTAAGTTCTGCACAGCCCATACACAGGTTAGTTCTGCACAGCCCATACACAGGTTAGTTCTACACCGCCCATACACAGGTTAGTTCTGCACCGCTCATACACAGGTTAGTTCTGCACAGCCCATACACTGGTTAGTTCTGCACAGCTCATACACAGGTTAGTTCTGTACAGCTCATACACAGGTTAGTTCTGCACAGCTCATACACTGGTTAGTTCTACACCGCTCATACACAGGTTAGTTCTGTACAGCTCATACACAGGTTAGTTCTGCACAGCTCATACACTGGTTAGTTCTACACCGCTCATACACAGGTTAGTTCTGCACAGCTCATACACTGGTTAGTTCTGCACAGCTTATACACAGGTTAGTTCTGCAACGCTCATACACAGGAAAAACTCTGAGTCAAGAGTTTTTCTCCCTCCTTTCACTATAGAACAATACAGCCAGATAAATGTGATGATGTCTCATCACTGGGTTACCTTCAAACTCTTTTCACGTTATTGTTTTTTGCATATTGAGCTGTGGCTGTGTTTTATCTTGCGTTGACAGGGGCTGAGTCCAGGCTGTCATGACACCTATGCTGCCAATATTGACTGTCAGTGGATCGACATCACTGATGTTCCTGCAGGAAACTACTTCCTGAGGGTAATGTCATTCAATTATTATTGTATTTACAACAGCAACTTGGTAATGGTCTATTCCTTAATGGTATAACAGTTCTGCCCAGTGCAATCTGAATGAGGTCTGACCATCTCCTCTAAGCAGCGTTGTTTACACACACATCTTTTCATTGTTCAGGTCATAGTGAATCCCAGTTATCATGTTCAAGAGTCGGATTATTCCAACAACGTGGTGCGGTGTGATATCACATACACGGGTACTCAGGTTCAGACACGGAACTGTCGGGTAACCAGGTAAGAGATGCTCTGTGATTGGTTGGCCACGATATGAGATTCTTTGTGATTGACCAATATATCATGGACTCTCTGTAATTGGCCATGATGCCATAAATAACAAGGTCTCAGCCCTGTGTAGGTTTTTCCACCCCAAAGGCCATGTAAGTGCAAAAAAATAGAGGCTGGGTGGCAAATATAGATGTTTTTGGTAATGGTAATAGCATAAACATTAATATATATACTGTGTATATTGTATATATATATATATATTAGATATGTTGTATTTAACTAGGCAAGTCAGTTAAGAACAAATTCTTATTTACAATGACGACCAAACCCGGCCAAACCCGGACGAGACTGGGCCGATTGTGCACCGCCCTATGGGACTCCAGATGTGACACAGCCTGGATTCAAACCAGTGACTGTAGTGATTCCTCTTACACTGAGAGGCAGTGCTTTTAGACCGCAGCACCACTCAGGAGCACACTTGGAAATATAACAGAATACATTTGATTTGATACACTACATACCACTATTTCTTAAAGTGATCTCTTTCTTCCTCTCTCCACAGGGGTTAAAACATCCCATGGATTCCGGAGGTATTTTTCCTCTTGTCCCTTTAAGTACTGTAAACAGCAACAATCTCAACCGGTTGTTGTGGCCAATAGCTGTTGTAGATAGATTATTATTATTTTTTACATTCCTCTGTTGATGACATTCCTTCAATTCTTTAGTGTGTTATATGTTTGGAAATCTGTACTAAAAAAGGCATTTTGTGACTAAATACCGAGGATTTTTTTTATCGATATAACAAATCCGTTGAAGAAGAGGGATATTTTTGTATTATTTAGCGTGATCTTGGAAAATGAAATGGAAAAAATGACTGTGCTTGAATTAGACATTATGCTCGAATAATATTATTTGTATGCTTTGATGTTTGATCTGCACTTGTAGTATCGTTAGATGCAGTTGAGTACGTCTTTAATAACCACTTCGTGGCCATAATTAATAAGTTGCAAACGCCTGGTCCTGTATGTGCTAAGTATCAATGTAATAATAGATTTTCTTTTACTTTGTAAGTATGTATGCATGTGTGAGCGAATGTCATTTTATTTTACATTGTAATGTAAAATGGTTTATATGCCGCTCAAACCTACATTTTACAATTGTTGTTGTTTTTGTTGAGGGTGTTGTTCTAGATACAATAAGCATGGTGAAGAGTGAGTGTATTAAAAATACATTCACCTCCGACTATTCTTTTCTTTTGTCACATGGAAAATAGAGCGCACACTAGTGAAGCACCCGCAGTCCCCGTGGTTCGGCCTATATTTAAAAAAAATGTTTACCTTTATTGAACTAGGCAAGTCAGTTAAAGAACAAATTATTATTTTCTGGTTAGGCCTATATCTGGTTAGGCCTATATCTGGTTAGGCCTATATCTGAGGGACGATGGGTTTAGGGTTGATCATGAAATATTGTGTGGATGAAATCCGGGTGGGTGGCGGGGCGGGTTGAATTAGGAGAAAACAATATCTTAAAAAATCTGTAAATGTATACTTCTAGTGCAATTTATATCTATAGGCTACATGTAGGTTTTAATTTCATTATTAAAGGCATTAGTGCGTAAGCCTAAGCTTACGGACCCAACTGTACACGCTCCAAATAGCCTACACGCTACTCAACAAATGCTTTTCGGAACAGGCAGCAAAAGTTTAGCGTTGATCCACGGAGGCAAAAAAAGGAAAATGTCAGAGTTGAATTCAATAAGAGAAAGGCTGCGAAATTGAGAGTTGAAAATAAAGAGAAGGGAGGACCAGACGAGTAACGTTTGGGAAAGATTAGGTGAAGTGGTAGAAGAGGATGATAGCTAGGTTATGTGTGATGATTGAGAATACACTAAACAAATTCTCAAGTTACAAGACGGGGACTTCAAATAGGCCTAGAGCACATCAAGGGAACTGTAGCATACTGTTGAGATGGGTTAAATGGAAACTGACTGTCGGTCTATAACCTCTCACATAGCCGAAAACATTCAAAGGAAAATTCCAACCCCCCTCAAAAAACTAGCGTTTGGTATTTGTTTCATTAGTCCATTGTTGACATAGTCCCAAAATGTTTTGTTTGTCAACAATCAAGTTTGCAAGATATGTCGCTTTCAAAATACAGAAATCATCCCCATGTGATGCATTCTGAATCACATGATGCAAAACAGCAATGGATCTAATGAAACAAATACCAAAATATCGTTTTTGGGGTGGAGAATTACGCAATTCCGGCAGTAAAAATGATACATCAAATGTAGGCAACATTTTGACTCGGGAACAGGAGTGGAGAAACAGGATTTCTTTCTTTCAGCATCTTGAGCGAATGAGAATGAGCAGTTAGATAGGCTACCGTCTGTAGAGGTGCTGTCTTTATCAGCATCATGAAAGCAAATAGTATTTTAACCACATAAAATATGCATCCAAGCCGAACTGAAATCTGATCAGAAACACTTTGGGTTGTTTTCACAGCTTTCTATTTCCTTACAACTGGTCAAACTGATGTCATTTTGGACAGAAAATCTTTCCTGTTTTTTTTTTAATGGTTATTTTCACACTACATCAAAACTATTGGTGTGTTTCAGTTGGACAAGTGGAGGAAAAAAAAACCACTTAATGTTGCTTCCTAAATACTGCAATGCAATTTTGGATAAACTGATTTTTTTTGAGAGTATCTCCTCAATTTGACTCAACCCACCTTTTGAATGAAGTCTGCTGGGAGTGGAGTACGTGCGGTGCAGATTGTGCCTGGTCTTAAGAGAGGCTGAGCCCTGCAACACCACATTTCACAAACACAGAGGAGAGCTGCTGTGCCGTGACAGTTTGTTTGCTGACAGGCCTATGTGGAGACAGAGGTCAGAGGTTGTTATACAGCCATGGGTTGGTTTGAGTTGGAAAGTCCTTATCTACAAAGCTATTTATAACACATTTTGTCACTGAAAAGTTTTTGAATATTGAATCAAGATTTGAGAACACTACCTGCATTCAATAAGAGAAATATATACGATGCCACCAGAAGACATAGACTCTGTTGTAAAAGAACAGCAAATATCTAAGATGAACTGGTTTACACTGCAAGCCTCTAATGTGTGTCTATGCCAGAATAGATTGTCTATGTTATTGAAAGAGTCTGACTGGAAAATCCTCTTCAACTCCATTCCATCCCGTCTGTCTAGGAATTCCAACTCAATATTTACAGACAGTCAGTGACAATCTAAGTCAAAGCTCCACTCTGTTGTGGAGGTACAGATTTTCTACTTTTGTGGTCAACAGAAACAGGACAGTAATTTTCTTAAATGATTTAGATGCACTATTTAAAGTGGCTGTTCCACTGGATGTCAGAAGGTGAATTCACCAAAACTGGATAAGAGCGTCTGCTAAATGACTTAAATGTAATGTAAATGTAGTCAGTAGACTAGAGAATCAACCATTGAACATGTCAACTGTTTAAACAAAAACATTAGATGCTACAAAGCTTTGTTTCCTACTACCCAGGTCTTCTAGAGAGGCCCTGTGATTTCAAACATGCCATGTAGAAGAGAAGACAGTGGCTGTTTGCTCAGCTGTGAGCCATGCAGCATGCAGACGGACGGGAGCAGCTAGTTCAGACATCAGGAGCGTCCAGCTCCTCCTGGCTAGGGACTTCAGCGCTACTACAGTAGATGGAGATGGAAACGCCAGGTTGTCCCCTTCTGCTTAACATCACTCAGACATCATTACATCAACCCCAGGTGTTGTTGGCAGGAAGGATATCAGTCTCTGTGCGTCCCAAATGCGATCTTATTCCCTATATAGTGAACAACTTTTAAGTAGGGCCCATAGGGAGTGGACAAAACTTTAGGAACACCTGTTCTTTCCATGACATAGACTGACCAAGTGAATCCATGTATTACTGATGTCACCTGATATATCAAATTCAATCAGTATAGATGAAGGGGTTAAATAAGGATTTTTAAGCCTTGAGACAACTGAGACATGGATTGCGTATGTGTGCCATTCAGAGAGTGAATGGGCCAGACCAAAGACTTAAGTGCCTTTGAACGGGATATTGTAGTAGGTGCCAGCAGCACTAGTTTGAGTGTGTCAAGGATTGCAATGCTGCGGGATTTTTCACACTCAACAGTTTCCTGTGTGCATCAGAATGGTCCACCACCCAAAGGACATCCTGCCAACTTGACAACTGTGGGAAGCATTGGAGTCAACGTGGGCCAGCATCCCTGTGGAACGCTTTCGACACCTTGTAGGGTTCATGCCTTGACGAATTGAGGCTGTTCTGAGGGCAGAAGAGGGTCCAACTCAACATTTGGAAGGTGTTCCTAATGTTTTGTCCACTCAGTGTATAGGAAAAAGGATGCCGCCCGGGACACAGACTCTGAGACATAATGACATATTGGGCCAAATACAGGTAGAATAGACAGAGAGAAGCCCAAAGCTCATTCTACTTGTTATACTACAGTGTGGTTAGTAACTGTTGCTGTTGCTTAGCAAATTCTAATGAGGAACAGCCCGTAGTCGAGCTAACTGTTTCAGAGTAATTTCTCTGCTCGCTCCTCTCTGAGTCATGCTACTGATCCGGTAGAAATGCTCTGGTAAACACAGACATTCCCTCCGCTGCATCTGCACGTAGGTGGGTAGTGTGGGGAACGGGTGTTAAGGTTTGGCGAGGTATTTGGGCCACGTGAGCATGGGCTGAGGCAGCTGTAGAGGGAGAGTGCGCTGGACTGCGATGTGCTGTGCATACCTGGGTCCAGGAAACCGGGGCCTGGGGTTGGCCTCCTCAGGCAGGTTGGTTTAGGCACTGCGAAGAGAAATTCCACAGTTACTCTGTCATCTCATTGAGATGAGAAATATTGCTGAGTTCAGCCATAATATACATCAGAGCTACGGCCGGTATCCTACAGCTCAGACAAACAGAGAGATGGTCCAGTTCAGACATATTATACATCAGAGCTACGGCCGGTATCCTACTGCTCCCCCATAATATACATCAGAGCTACGGCCGGTATCCTACTGCTCCCCCATAATATACATCAGAGCTACGGCCGGTATCCTACTGCTCCCCCAAAATATACATCAGAGCTACGGCCGGTATCCTACTGCTCCCCCATAATATACATCAGAGCTACGGCCGGTATCCTACTGCTCCCCCAAAATATACATCAGAGCTACGGCCGGTATCCTACTGCTCCCCCAAAATATACATCAGAGCTACGGCCGGTATCCTACTGCTCCCCCATAATATACATCAGAGCTACGGCCGGTATCCTACTGCTCCCCCAAAATATACATCAGAGCTACGGCCGGTATCCTACTGCTCCCCCAAAATATACATCAGAGCTACGGCCGGTATCCTACTGCTCCCCCATAATATACATCAGAGCTACGGCCGGTATCCTACAGCTCAGACAAACAGAGAGAGGGTCCAGTTCAGACATATTATACATCAGAGCTACGGCCGGTATCCTACTGCTCCCCCATAATATACATCAGAGCTACGGCCGGTATCCTACTGCTCCCCCATAATATACATCAGAGCTACGGCCGGTATCCTACAGCTCAGACAAACAGAGAGAGGGTCCAGTTCAGACATATTATACATCAGAGCTACGGCCGGTATCCTACTGCTCCCCCATAATATACATCAGAGCTACGGCCGGTATCCTACTGCTCCCCCAAAATATACATCAGAGCTACGGCCGGTATCCTACTGCTCCCCCATAATATACATCAGAGCTACGGCCGGTATCCTACAGCTCAGACAAACAGAGAGAGGGTCCAGTTCAGACATATTATACATCAGAGCTACGGCCGGTATCCTACTGCTCCCCCATAATATACATCAGAGCTACGGCCGGTATCCTACTGCTCCCCCATAATATACATCAGAGCTACGGCCGGTATCCTACAGCTCAGACAAACAGAGAGAGGGTCCAGTTCATACATTACGGCTACAACTATGGGCCAGCAGCCTACAGCTAAGTCGGGACAGAGATAGAGAGAGAGAGAGAGCACGAGACAGGGAGAGTGAGAGACAGAGAGGAAATGTCCACCCGGCATAACATGGGCCTGGGCGACTTATAGAACTGGCAGGCAGAGACAGGCAGACACCTCGACCAACATACAGAATTTAATAAACAATGGCCCAATGGCCTAGTCCAACGCTCTAACCACTAGGCTACTCTGCCACCCCATATGGCAGATGAATGAAGTATGGAGGACCGGTCAGGAATTTGGTCTGTGTGTTAGTCTGGTGGTGTATGAGTGGTGAATACACCTTCACATCTGTATAATGACCTCTTCTCCGGTCACCCAAGTCATAGACTGCGGTACCGGAGCGCTAAGTCTAGGTCCAAAAGGCTTCTACCCCCAAGCTGTAAGACTGCTGGCCGCCCGAACTATTTACATTGCCCCCCCCCCACACACACACACTTTGTTTTTAAACTGCTGCTACTCGCTGTTTATCATCTATGTATTTACCCTTTACCCTTACCAATATGTACAAATTACCTCACTAACCTGTACCCCCACACATTTACTCTGTACCGGGATCCCTGTATATAGTAGCCTCGTTATTGTTATGTAATTCTACTGTGTTACTTTTTATTTTCACTTTATTTTATTTAGTAAATGTTTTCTTAACACTATTTCTTGAACTGCACTGTTGGTTAGAGCCTGTAAGTAAGCATTTCACGGTAAGGTCTACCTGTTGTATCCGGCGCATGTGACAAATACAATTTAATTTGATTGAACCCTCCCTTAATTTATCAGAATCCCAAGACAATTTGTTATATGTTGCACACATTCTAAGCTGTGACTTGAACCATTATTACACAGCATCATGGAGTTAGTTTTCCAGAACTGAATGCCCAGGGGTAAGGAGAACAAACAACACGTCTTTTATCAAACCCAGTGTTTTAACACCCAGCTGCTGTTCAGGACAGACAGACAGGTAGACAGACAGACTGAGGCAGGCAGGCAGGCAGGCAGGCAGGCAGGCAGGCAGGCAAACAGAGGCTGCAGGGGCGAGGTCGGCTGGACTATTTTTAGTTGGGTCGGAAGTTGAGATACTCTTAGGTCAACCACTCCACTAAATTATTGTTAACAAAATATAGATTTGGCAAGTTGGTTAGGACTTGCAAGTCGGTTAGGACTTCGACTTTGTGCAATGACACAAGTAATTTTTCCAACAATTGTTTACAGACAGATTATTTCACTTTTAATTCACTGTATCACAATTCCAGTGGGTCAGAAGTTTACATAAACATAGTTTGTGCCTTTAAACAGCTTGGAAAATTCCAGAAAATTATGTCATGGCTTTAGAAGCTTCTGATAAGCTAATTGACATAATTTGAGTCAATTGGAGGTGGACCTGTGGATGTATTTCAAGGCCGACCTTCAAACTCAGTGCCTCTTTGCTTGACATCATGGGAAAATCTAAAGAAATCAGCCAAGACCTCAGAAAAAAAATTGTAGACCTCCACAATTCTGGTCCATCTTTGGGAGCAATTTCCAAACGCCTGAAGGTATCACGTTCATCTGTACAAACAACTGTACGCAAGTATAAACACCATGGGACCACGCAGCCGTCATGCCGCTCAGAAAGGAGACGCGTTCTGTCTCCTAGAGATGAACATACTTTGGTGCAAAAGGTGCAAATCAATCCCAGGACAACAGCAAAGGACCTTGTGAAGATGCTGGAGGACACAGGTACAAAAGTATCTATATCCACAGTAAAACGAGTCCTATATCGATATAATCTGAAAGGCCTGGTCTGATGAAACAAAAATATAACTGTTTGGCCATAATGACCATCATTGTGTTTGGAGGAAAAAGGGGGAGGTTTGCAAGCCAAAGAACCACATCCCAACTGTGAAGCACGGGGGTGGCAGCATCATGTTGAGGGCATGCTTTGCTGCAGGAGGGACTGGTGCACTTCACAAATTAGATGGCATCATGAGGATGGAAAATGATGTGGATACATTTAAGCAACATCTCAAAACATCAGTCAGGAAGTTAAAGCTTGGTCGCAAATGGACAAGTGGACAATGATCCCAAGCATACTTCCAAAGTTGTGGCAAAATGGCTGAAGGACGACAAAGTCAAGGTATTGGAGTGGCCATCACAAAGCCCTGACCTCAAACCCAAGATGGCATAGCAGTGTAGATGTGGTTTGTCGTCCTCTCATTTACTTTTTGTACTTTTCGTCTTTTTTGTATGTATTTCAATTTATTTTCAATTCTCATTTCCATTTTTAAATTAAATATACCTTCCGGTAACCCGCCTCGCCCAATGTGACCCGGATCCGCTATTTTTTAGACCTTATAGCCAGAACCTCCATCAGAAGCTAACCAGCTAATTAGCTACCAGCTATTAAGTCATTGCTAGCCACTGCTAGTGGCCTTTACCTTCTGCACAGACACCAGACGTTTTTTGTAGCCTGGATAACACTTGCCAGCCTGCCAGTATCGGACTGTTTTCTCCACTACAACGCCGGATTCCTGCCATAAACCCTGGACCATTACTCCTGATCATCACAGCTGCCTCAGAGTGACCCAGCCCCGAAGCTAGCCCTGAGCCAGGCCCACCTCCCGGCCTACTCTGTGATCACTCGGCTACTCAGCCGATGCCTCCCGGACTCTACCTAGAATCCAATACTCCACCGGATCATTGCCGTAAGCTCTGGACCTTTGCATCGGATCATCACTGCTAGCTAGCTGCTACCGAGTAGCTATAGTGGTTAATGCCCCTGCCCCAAAGCTAGCAGCAGTTAGCCACGAGCCAGGCGCATCTCCTGGCTAGCAAACGAAATTACTACTCTTTTGCCATCTGGCTCAGACCCTTTGTCGACACGGCGCCCCGCCGTACCACCACAACTGGTCCGCCGACGAAACTCCATCTGCCCTCAAACCAGCCGTTGCCGAACGTTGACGCAGAAGCTTCTACTTACCCCGGCCTGCTAACTTTAACCGCTGTGTCTCCCGCTTGCTAGCGTAGTAACGACTACCCCGTGGCTTCCATGTTCCATCTATTGCTGTTCACTGGACCCAATGATCACATGGCTACATAGCTGCTGCCTGCTGGATTGTTCATTAATCACGGTACTCCATTTTGTTTCTTTTTTGATTATCTGTCGGCCACAGCCTCGAACTCAGGCCCTGTGTGTAGTTAACCGACCCTCTCTGCCCATTTGTCACCTTTTACCTGTTGTTGTTGTCTTAGATGAATAGCTGTTGTTGTCTTACCCGTTTTTGTCTTCGCTAGCTCTCCCAATCAACACCTGTGATTGCTTTATGTCTCGCTTTGTCTCCTCAAATGTCAATATGCCTTGTACACTGTTGTTTATGATAGTTATCATTGTTTTAGTTTACTGCGGAGCCCCTAGTCCCACTCAACAGGCCTCAGATACCTTTGTCCCAACTCCCACACATGTGGTGACTTCACCCAGCATAACAAGCCCATCCAGATATGCAACCTCTCTTATTATCACTCGGTGCCTGGGTCTACCTCCACTGTACCCTCACCCCACCATACCCCTGTCTGTACATTGTGCCCTGAATCTTTTCTTCCATGCCCAGAAATCTGCTCATTTTATTCTCTGTCCCCAACGCACTAGACGACCAGTTTTGATAGCCTTTAGACGTACCCTTATCCTACTCCTCCTCTGTTCCCCTGGTGATGTAGAGGTTAACCCAGGCCGTGCGTGTCCCCAGGCACTCTCATTTGTTGACTTCTGTAACCCAAAAAGCCTTGGTTTCATGCATGTCAACATCAGAAGCCTCCTTCCTAAGTTTGTTTTGCTCACTGCTTTAGCACACTCCGCCAACCCTGATGTCCTTTCCATGTCTGGATCCTGGCTTAGGAAGGCCACCAAAAATTCTGAGATTTCCAAACCCAACTACAACATTTTCCGTCAAGATAGAACTGCCAAAGGGGGAGGAGTTGACATCTACTCCAGAGATAGTCTGCAAAGTTCCGTCATACATTCCAGGTCTATGCCCAAACAGTTCGAGTTCATTTAAAAAATGAATCTCTCCAGAAATTGGTCTCTCACTGTTGTTTCCTGTTATAGACACCCCTCAGCTCCCAGCTGTGCCCTGGACACCATATGTGAATTGATTGCCCCCCATCTATCTTCAGAGTTTGTTCTGTTAAGTGACCTAAACTGGGATATGCTTAACACCCCGGAAGTCCTACAATCTAAGCTAGATGCCCTCAATCTCACACAAATTATCAAGGAACCCACCAGGTACAACCCTACATCCGTAAACATGGGCACCCTCATAGATATTATCCTGACCAACTTGCTCTCCAAATACACCTCTGCTGTATTCAATCAGAATCTCTGCGATCACTGCCTCATTGTCTGCATCCTCTATGGGTCCATGGTCAAACGACCACCCCGCATCACTGTCAAACACTCCCTAAAACACTTCTGGGAGCAGGCCTTTCTAATCGACCTGGCCCGGGTATCCTGGAAGGATATTGACCTCATCCCGTCAGTCGAGTATGTCTGGTCGTTCTTTAAAAGTAATTTCCTCACCATCTTAAATAAGTATGCCCCTTACAAAAGAAATGTAGAACTAAGAGCAGATATAGCCCTTGGTTCACTCCAGACCTGACGACCCTCGACCAGCACAAAAACATCCTGTGGCGGACTGCACTAGCATCGAATAGTCCCTGCGATATGCAACTTTTCAGGGAAGTCAGGAACCAATACATGCAGTCAGTCAGAAAAGCTAAGGCTAGCTTTTTCAAACAGAAAATGCCTCCTGTAGCTCTAACTCCAAAAGGTTTTGGGACACTGTAAAGTTCCTGGAGAATAAGAGCACCTCTTCCCAGCTGCCCACTGCACTGAGGCTAGGTAACACTGTCACCACCGATAAATCCACAATAATCGAGAATTTCAAGAAGCATTTCTCTACGGCTGGGCATGTTTTCCTCCTGGCTACCCCAACCCCGGCAAACAGCTCCGCACCCCCCGCAGCTACTTGCCCGAGCATCTCCAGCTTCTCCTTCACCCAAATCCAGATAGCAGATGTTCTGAAAGAGCTGCAAAACCTGGACCCGTACAAATCAGCTGGGCTAGACAATCTGGACCCTCTCTTAATAAAATTATCTGCCGCCATTGTTGCAAGCCCTATTACCAGTCTGTTCAACCTCTCTTTCGTATCATCCGAGATCCCTAAAGATTGGAAAGCTGCCGCAGTTATCCCCCTTTTCTAAGGGGGTGACACTCTCGACCCAAACTCTTATAGACCTTTATCTATCCTGCCCTGTCTTTCTAAAGTCTTCGAAAGCCAAGTTAATAAACAGATCACTGACCATTTCGAATCCCACCGTACCTTCTCTGCTGTGCAATCCGGTTTTCGAGCTGGTCACGGGTGCACCTCAGCCACGCTCAAGGTACTAAATGATATCATAACCGCCATCAATAAGAGACAGTACTGTGCAGCCGTCTTTATTGACCTGGCCAAGACTTTCGACTGTCAATCACCGTATTCTTATCGGCAGACTCAACAGCCTTGGTTTCTCAAATGACTGCCTCGCCTGGTTCACCAACTACTTGTGTCAAATCGGAAGGCCTGTTGTCTGGACCTTTGGCAGTCTCTTTGGGGGTTCCAGAGGGTTCAGTTCTTGTGCCGACTCTTTTCTCTGTATATATCAACAATGTCGCTCTTGCGACATGATTCCCTGATCCACCTCTACGCAGACGACACCATTCTGTATACATCTGGCCCTTCTTTGGGCACTGTGTATTTGTGAGGGGTATTCGTTAGAAGAATGTCCAGTAGCGTTGATTTGTTAGATGCTTTGGGATTTGGTCTTGAAGGGGCATTAATTAATTGTGTAAGATTCAGAGAGTCACACAGTTATTCAAAAGAGTCCAATACAGATGTAAGCATGTCTCAGTTCAGATCTACCTAAAATAATTAATTCAGAGTCATTAGCTTGTGCAGGACATCAGAAAGAGAGTTAAGTGCGTCTCACGAAGCCGGTCTGTAGCAGCTGTTATTGTGTTACTTTTCTATATAAATCTTTTTTACATTAGTTGGCAAATATTTCCTCAACTCTTGGTTAAGGGCTTGAATTTTTTTATTTACACATTATTTAACTTACATTTACGATGACGGCCTACCGGTAAACAGTGGGTTTAACTGCCTTGTTGAGGGGCAGAATAACAGATTTCTACCTTGCCAGGTCAGGGATTTGATGCAGCCACCTGTTGGTTACTGGCCCAACGCTCTAACCACTAGGCTACCTACCACCACAAAAAGTAAGTAAGCATTACACAGTAAGGTCTACAGTTGTTGTATTCGGCGCATGTGACAAAAAAAGTTTGATTTGATTTAATGAACACTTAGGGTAGGTGATGATTCAGGGGAACATGTTAGTCTGGAGCCCTGTAATAGTGATGAACACTTAGGGTAGGTGATGATTCAGGGGTAAATGTTAGTCTGGAGCCTTGTAATAGTGATGAACACTTAGGGTAGGTGATGATTCAGGGCTACAGTGCCTTGCGAAAGTATTCGGCCCCCTTGAACTTTGCGACCTTTTGCCACATTTCAGGCTTCAAACAGATATAAAAGATATAAAGATATAAAGATATAAAACTGTATTTTTTTGTGAAGAATCAACAACAAGTGGGACATAATCATGAAGTGGAATGACATTTATTGGATATTTCAAACTTTTTTAACAAATCAAAAACTGAAAAATTGGGCGTGCAAAATTATTCAGCCCCTTTACTTTCAGTGCAGCAAACTCTCTCCAGAAGTTCAGTGAGGATCTCTGAATGATCCAATGTTGACCTAAATGACTAATGATGATAAATACAATCCACCTGTGTGTAATCAAGTCTCTGTATAAATGCACCTGCACTGTGATAGTCTCAGAGGTCCGTTAAAAGCGCAGAGCATCATGAAGAACAAGGAACACACCAGGCAGGTCCAAGATACGGTTGTGAAGAAGTTTAAAGCCGGATTTGGATACAAAAAGATTTCCCAAGCTTTAAACATCCCAAGGAGCACTGTGCAAGCGATTACATTTTACATTTACATTTAAGTCATTTGGCAGACGCTCTTATCCAGAGCGACTTACAAATTGGTGAATTCACCTTATGACATCCAGTGGAACAGCCACTTTACAATAGTGCATCTAAATCATTTAAGGGGGGGGTGAGAAGGATTACTTTATCCTATCCTAGGTATTCCTTAAAGAGGTGGGGTTTCAGGTGTCTCCGGAAGGTGGTGATTGACTCCGCTGTCCTGGTGTCGTGAGGGAGTTTGTTCCACCATTGGGGGGCCAGAGCAGCGAACAGTTTTGACTGGGCTGAGCGGGAACTGTACTTCCTCAGTGGTAGGGAGGCGAGCAGGCCAGAGGTGGATGAACGCAGTGCCCTTGTTTGGGTGTAGGGCCTGATCAGAGCCTGGAGGTACTGCGGTGCCGTTCCCCTCACAGCTCCGTAGGCAAGCATCATGGTCTTGTAGCGGATGCGAGCTTCAACTGGAAGCCAGTGGAGAGAGCGGAGGAGCAGGGTGACGTGAGAGAACTTGGGAAGGTTGAACACCAGACGGGCTGCGGCGTTCTGGATGAGTTGTAGGGGTTTAATGGCACAGGCAGGGAGCCCAGCCAACAGCGAGTTGCAGTAATCCAGACGGGAGATGACAAGTGCCTGGATTAGGACCTGCGCCGCTTCCTGTGTGAGGCAGGGTCGTACTCTGCGGATGTTGTAGAGCATGAACCTACAGGAACGGGCCACCGCCTTGATGTTAGTTGAGAACGACAGGGTGTTGTCCAGGATCACGCCAAGGTTCTTAGCGCTCTGGGAGGAGGACACAATGGAGTTGTCAACCGTGATGGCGAGATCATGGAACGGGCAGTCCTTTCCCGGGAGGAAGAGCAGCTCCGTCTTGCCGAGGTTCAGCTTGAGGTGGTGATCCGTCATCCACACTGATATGTCTGCCAGACATGCAGAGATGCAATTCGCCACCTGGTCATCAGAAGGGGGAAAGGAGAAGATTAATTGTGTGTCGTCTGCACAGCAATGATAGG